>NW_018020763.1:169635-329824 GCF_002006095.1 Pseudomyrmex gracilis
TATATATATATATATATATATTGCACAAATTTTTGTTTATATAAAGGTTTTCCCTTATTTCACATATCTTCTCATGTTTCATCCTAAAACAAAAAACATCTTGTATAAATATGTTAAAACTTGAATACATGTATTTATTTTTAGAACTCCTATAACGAGCCTATATCTTAATTGCTATCAGATTTCTTTTATATACAATAAAATATTATCAAAAATTATTTTATTATAATATTTCATTACTAAGATATATAATTATTATTATTTTACATTACAAAACTTTTGTTTTTGTAATAATTCTAAAATATTACTGTTATATGTTGCTACAAGTGTGCTATATATATATATATATAATATTTTGCGGATTTATATCTCTGCAATGTCTTTGTAATGTTGCATTGCAATTTGCAACGTTGCAGCGTTGCTGCAATATAGTTGCAATGAACTGTGCTGTATATACATAGAACGTTTTAAAGAGCAAGTAAAACGGAAACAGCTGTTATATACGTTGGAATGTACATGTCATTCGGGTGCGTAGACATGCGTCGTCTCTCCTCACGTAGGTAGTTGCTGTTATATTTGTCAGTGCAATAGACGCGAAAGTGCGTTCTCATTCGTCTTTTAAAGTTTGCAACGCACATTTAATGATTCTCGTATACAGGATGCGTCACGGGCGGTCACGCATGACAAGAAAGAACCCGAGAGTCGATCAGTACTTTTGTTCTGTTTCTTGAGATCTCTGACAGGCTGTACGTCAAAATTGGACGAAATTTTTGCTCTCATAAAAAAACAAAAATTCCACCTCTATATTCACGCGTTACTGTGCGTTACGCGTCGTCGTTATGTACGTTCTTGCGTGTAAAGATCATAAATACGTAGCACTCGCTATACTCGTGTCACTCGCGTCGTGCTGTGCTGGCTGGCTGTGTGTATATCTATAGCTGATTTGCGAGTGTCTCCCAAAGTACTTGTGAAAACTCGCGAGATAATATCGAGACAGATTGTCTACATTATCACAATCACTGAAAAATCAAGCTGATATGTGTGAGTGAAAAATTCAACAGAATCAACTGTCACACTTGTAAAACATTTGAGTATCCTACTTGCAATCTATCTCAAAAGAGCTAACGCTAAAGTTCTATAATTAGTTTAAACGCTTCAATATGATTTATAACCGCATGTTGTAATTAGAATATTTTACGGATAAATCGCTTTTTAATAAAATAACTGTAAAAATTAAATGCTACTGTAAAAATTAAATGCTAATCAACTACGAGACGGAGATAAGTTGTATATCAGTTTATTACGTGTATATACATCCGGATTATATATATAACAGACGTCACATTGTCACTTAATCTCGTCTCGACATTGATCGTTTCGATATAATTGCGGAAACTTTTGGTAACAAATTAGACGAGTTGAAAATGCACATCGACTGAGTGGAATTTGACCTTTTTACGTTTGAAGAGAAGAAGAGAAACGAAGAGCGACGGATCAGATAATTATATTGAGAAATAAATGGTAAGCCAATCCTGACTAGTCGTTCATTACGTAGTGTCGGCAGAATTATCGAGGTAGAGTGCTGATGTTCTTTCTCTCAGTTTAATTTTGTTTTTTTGTTAATCAAAATTTTGAGTGATCTGTAGTTGATAATTTATAAATTTAGTGGCCATTGATTATTAATTAATTGTTTTAATTACGGATATTTTCTTTCTTCGTCGTATTAGATAAAAGCAACTGTTATCATTATATGATAAGTGTATTTAAAAGAAGATCCCAATTTTTTTCATCATGATTGTCAGAGCTTTATGTGGTGTCTTCACAGGAAGACAGATCATCTCACATACGTCATCTCAGCTACTCAAACATAATCAATATTTGGTAAATATTAATGTCTGTATGATTATTTCTTTGTTATTTATGTAATATATTTGTCATTCTTTTAGGCTGTCAGACAATTAGCCAGAATGTTGTCGGTTCATCATGTTACAAAAAATATTGAGTTTCTTGCCCAAGATACATTTGCTAAGTCAGCTCAGAAGCAGGCTATATATAATTTGAACGTTGCAAACAATCGGCCATTATTAGTTATCTTTACTTGGTTGTTGTCAAAAAGACAGCATGTGATGAAATTTGTCAACTTATACATGGAGCAAGGTTTCGATGTAGTTGTGGTATCTCTCACTCCTTGGCAACTTATGTGGCCTACGAAAGGATCCCGAGTAAGTCCGCACAACCAAGTTGTAGGGTTTAGTTAGTCTATTCGTAGTTGATCACAATTTCTGAAACTTGTTTTTCAGCTAGTAGCTGGGGATTTGTTGAATTTTTTAAAGCAAAACGAAAATTATGAACAAATTTTGTTACACGGATTTTCAGTAGGGGCTTATATGTGGGGCGAGGCCTTAGATTTAATACACAGTGACAAGGAGAAATATAATAACATTACAGACAGGATTGTAGGACAAGTGTGGGATAGTATAGCTGATGTTATGCAAATCCCAATAGGTTTCCCCACAGCAGTATTTCCCAAGAACTTGGTTCTACAGTCTATGCTGCGAAAATATGTAGAGTGAGTGTAACAGAAGTAATGAGATAATGACATGTGTATGTTATGTGTAATGCGATTAATGCAATATAACAATACGAAATAAACGTTACTTTCAGATATCATATGAAGACATTCCATAAACAGGCGACGCAATACTATATTCGTTCTAGTCAAGTGTTTCACACCGGTAGCGTACGTGTTCCAGCATTATTATTCGTAAGCAAAACTGACCCAGTCGGAACCGTAGAAAGTAACATGAGTTTACGTGATACATGGAATTCCTTGGGAATAAAGGTAATATTTGTGTGTTTACATACTGATTCGCAAGAGAATCATACAAAATAAAATACCATACATATTTTTCTTTCAGACTTACGTGAAAATATTTGACGAGTCGCCGCATGTTGCTCACTTCTACACTTATCCGAAAGAATACGTTGCCGTGCTGTATGAATTTTTACAGAAACTGAATCTAATACAAAATGAAGAGAAGATCCGAGCGCGACTTTGAATATTTCAAAAGCAAGTCACACCAATTTTAGCTGATCGTATAAAGTAACATTTTTTTATACAATATATCGACTTTTGTTTGTGGATATATACTTTGTACACTTACAATATTCATCACTACATGTATACATGTAATACATATAAAACAATAAATACATTTTTATATATTCTCAAATTCAAGAAGTCGACAAACAAAGATATTTAAAAAAAAAACAGAAAATCACAGGACACTGCCAGAAAAAAAGCAAATAAATTTTGTTTGTATTAAAAATTTACTTTTTATATATCAGTTATATACATCATATAAATACACATTACATATACAAGCAAACAACAATTTTATTTTGTTTGTTCTTCATTTGCATTCTTTTTTTTGTATTTTTTACGTTTTTTCTTTTTTTGTTCTTCCAAAAGCTTCTCTACCTCATCCGGATCCTTACCTTCTAAAATTAATTTCTTTCGTTTATTGATTAATTTCTTTTCGTAAAAGTCAGTCTCGTCCAATCTAATCTCTGCCTCCCGTTTTGCTACCGATATTTGAGTCAAGATCGTAACTATTTCTTTATCTAAAACCGATTAATAAACAATGAATATCAATCAATAATCATCGTGAATTGATTCCGATGTTTCACTTCTTATTGAGAAAGAGCAGAAGCTCGAAGCAAAACGATATACTTACCGTCTACCTTGTACTCTGTCAATTTAGTGCCTATAGTGTCCTCGATCGCATGTAATAACTTGATATCGTTTGGCGTTATCAAGCTAATTGCCATACCGCATCTACCTGCGCGAGCTGTTCTACCGACTCTGTGAATGTACTCTTTCGGCACATTTGGTATCTTATGATTGATGACTAATTGCACCGTTGGAATGTCCAAGCCTCTTGCCGCGACGTCAGTAGCGATTAAAATTTGAATGTGATTAGATTTGAATTTATTTAACGCAGCTAAACGTTCCCTCTGCTTTATCATCGCGTGAAGAGCTACGTTCGTAAATCCCACATCGTTCAGTGCCATTGACAACAGCTGACAGTTTCTAAACATATGCAACAAAATTAGTAATCATAATTTATTTAATTTACAGTAAAATCTGCGGATAACTTTTGAAATAATTTTGCCTTACTTGCAGGTATCTGTAAATATCATAATAGAACCGTTCTTGTTCGTGGAATAAAACATCCTAATTACTTCTACCAAAAACGAATCAACCACATCTTTAGGACACAACACATAACGTTGATCCAATTCCTTTACAGTGGCGATGCCAGCATCATCCTCTTCTTCCCATATGTGAACCTAAAAGCAGCTTTAACTTTCCATTTCTGTGCTGGGATACAATTTGGTATAATGTAGGAATATATTCTTATATTATAGGAATCTTTCACTTATTGTATTCTATATTAAAGAAATAGATATGTAGTATGAAGAAACATTTATACCTTACTAGAAGCCAAGTGTTTTACTTTATCAAGTGCATCTGTCATTGTAGCACTGAATAATAATACTTGTTTCTGCTTGGGTACTGCAGCAAATATCGTTTTTAGCTGCTCGTCAAAATGACCGCCCAGCAATCTATCAGCTTCGTCCAGTACTAAAAATTTAATTCTCTTCAAAGAAAATGTGTCACAACTGTCCAAATGATCTGCCAGTCGACCTGGTGTAGCTACAACTATATGTGGCCGTTTGGATAATTCTAATCCTTGAACCATCATATCCATACCACCAACAACCACACATGTTTTAACATTGATAGCTTTACCAACAACATTAAATTGATCAGCAATCTAAAATTTACAAAATAACATTGTTAATATAATATAATTTATATTGTGTTATAAGCACAAGTAGGAAAAAGTTCTTATATATGATAATTTATATGAAACACATGTGAAAAAATTGATTAAAATATTAAATTTTACCTGGAAAGCTAATTCTCTTGTTGGTGTCAGCACAAGAGCAAATATGCCATATGGATCCTCACATAGCTGTTGCAAAATGGGTAGAGCAAATGCAAGAGTCTTACCGCTTCCTGTCTTGGCACAACCTATGCAATCTTCTCCATTTAATATATGGGGAATGCAATTTTGCTGAATCAGAGTAGGCTTTTTCAAACCTACAACAAAAAACACAAAAATGTCAAATAACATTGTGTTGCAAAATTATCAATAATTCAATATCTCACAAACACTATATTTTCGGATGTTTATTTCATAACGTTAAAGATTCCTTTGTAAATTATAATTATAAATTATTTACCCATAGACTCGCATTGTTTAAGAAGCCAAGAATTCAGCTTTAAATCTGAAAAATTTGTTATCTCTTTACTCATTATCTTCTCAATTGTTTGAAAGAAGTTACAACTTCTTCCTCCACCATGTGATTGTGTCAAGCCTGTGTGAGAGGTTAGATTAGATTTTTAAAGGCAAAGTCGGAAACACACGGACAATCTCAAGCAGAAGTGAATAGACCAATTACAGACGAACAATGTAAAGGAACATTTTCTTTAAAACTTGTTCGTGATTGGTCGATTCGCTTACTACCAAATATCACTTGAGTGAGAAGAGGAGAGAGAGCAGTTATTACTTTTCCCTTCTTATTATATATAACTGTATATAAATAATTTCATTCGTTTCGTAAGTGTTAGTGAGTGACGAGCCCACGTCTGGTAGTCTGGTCACGTGTTCAGTCACAATTCAGCATGGCGAGAGAGAATGTAGTGTTCACATCAAGTTAATTCTTCCAAACCTCTTGTTCATTTTCACATTCTGCTGCAGTGTCAGTGACTGTGAAACATATCCAATTCGGGCATTCTATTTTTTATTTTCTATTTTTCATAGCAAGCAGTCGTGTGTAAAGTCATTCAATTTCAGCATATTTTTTAATCACGGTGAAAGTACACATTTTTTTCATCTCATAATCCAAAGTCCTCGACATATTCTTAACTTCATATTACCGTAATTTATTAATTAATGCTTTGCATTTGACACATTCCGAAAACTCGACGATCCGCTTCATATTTTTGATTTTCCGTGATTATACTGAGTGCTTACTACGATGAACAATACGGAAAAAAATGACGTAATCCGCGTTGGATCTCGAAAGAGTGAGGTAGGTATTTAAATTTTACTGTATTCGAGAAGATTACAAGGAATTTACATCCGATTTCCGTCTAACGAAGTTTTCCCCTCGCGGTTACGAAATCATCGACGTGTATCGCGTGCTTTGCTCTAGAATTAAAGCAATTGTGCAATTTTGTGTTTATTACGGTAAAGATTACATACATAGTTGAGGGTTTATCTTTAATGACAGATCTCTCTTATGACTACAAAAACAATAATTTTGCATTGTCATCGCGTAGACTCGTGTACGAGATACTATGTGAGATTGATTACTCAGCAGATTTGGTACATATCTAATCTTATATTTAAAAACAATTCAATTACATAATGTTGAAATCTTGTAATGTGCATTATTTTTCAATTATAAAATTGAATTGTCTTATATGAAAGAATTCTTAGCGCTTATATATTGCAATGTGAAACATCAATCATTATTTTAAGAAAATAATGTATTTTATTTTGTTTTTAGTTGGCTCTGATACAAACTAAACATGTAATAAAATGTTTAAAGGAAATTCATCCAAAAAAAGAATTTGAAATAGGTAAGTTATATATAATGTTTTTTTAATTTGAAATAGATAAGCTATATATAATTCTTTTTTAATGTAGTATCTAATAAAATTTCTTTTCACCTTTCTCTTCTTGTCTTTCCTTCTTATGTTTGAACTATATAATTTATTTTGTGTAATCCAAATATCTTTGTAAGTCATCATGTATATTTTATGAAACATGTCAAAATAATTCATTATTATCTGGCAAGATGGATTTTGTCTGTATAATTGTATTATTTTCACATTTATGATCAAATTACAGTAACAATGAATACCAAAGGGGATAAGATTCTGGATAAATCTCTACCAAAGATTGGAGAAAAATCTTTATTTACTGAAGAACTAGAATTGGCTTTGGAAAACGGTAATGTTGATTTTGTGGTGCATTCATTGAAAGATTTACCCACTACATTGCCTAATGGAATGGCTCTAGGTGCAATATTAAAGTAAGTTTTTCATTTCTCTTTGATTATCTTAAATTTTCTAATATTGAGAAACTATATTACATTTTCTTCTTTCCAACACACATTACACTTTTGTCTACACATTTATTTGTTGCGCAAAAGCACTTGAGTTACCTATTGTTTCAAGATGGAGACACACAGTTTAAATTTTTATGAGCAAGCATATTATCATTCTCATGAAAGAAACATGTGTATTTATATGTAGAATGTTCCATCTCGCAAGAGTGCATGGTGTAAACAATATCACAGTGCTTATTTCTACACTATCTTGTAATTTGAAAATTTGTTATAATATTGTTAACTTAAAAGTAGTAGAATAAGTAGTAACTATGTTTAATCTCTGAGAAAGTTATTTGATGAAAATGTTATAATACACAATATAAATTTTATATTAGCAAAAATATCACCTTTAAAAGTATAATTTTTTTTTTACAGACGTGAGGATCCACGTGATGCAGTAGTCATGTCAAAGAAATTTGAAGGTCAAACGCTATCTTCTTTACCAAAAGATAGTCTTATAGGTACTAGTTCCTTACGAAGATCGGCGCAGCTTGCACGGAACATGCCACATTTAAAGGTAGAAAATATTCGTGGAAACCTAAATACCAGATTGAAAAAGTTAGACGACGAAAACGGTTCCTATGCCGCAATAATATTAGCTGCCGCTGGTTTAAAAAGAATGGGCTGGGAAGACAGGATAAGTCAAGTGCGATTGTTTTTCAAATTTGCTAATATATTTTTTATAAAAACTCATTACGTTAATATTGTACGTTTTCTTGCAGATTTTAGAACCCGAAGAGGCTCTCTATGCTATCGGTCAGGGTGCATTAGGTGTCGAATGTCGAGAAACCGACTGGAAAATACGTTCTCTCTTAGATCCATTATTTGATGTAGAAACTACAGTAAGATGTGTATGTGAACGTTCGTTCTTAAAAACTCTTGGTGGTGGGTGTTCCGCACCAGTCGCTGTATCATCGTCATTAAAGAAGAATGAATTAACAATTACTGGTGCTGTGTGGTCTCTGGATGGCAAGACTGAAATTACAAGCACTTGTAGCTGTAAGTTGTATCTACCTGACGATGATGGTGAACCCCCACGGTGAGTTGAAGATGATTTTTAATTTTAAATAGAGAAAAATTGAAAAATAACAGTTTATTTATTTCGTATTTAATTTTTCAACGATAGGAAATGTCCATATCAAGAGCCCCGTCTTTACTGTAGCGTTGTTACTGGTAAAGTAAGCAGTTTAAGTCTTGCTGGCGCAGAGCTATTAGGTGAAGATTTAGCTAAAAATCTTATAAAAAATGACGCTCTCGATGTAATGTTGAAAGCCAGAAATGAAATTTTGGATTCGAAATAAGAGTTTCGTGTGTTAACCGTTTGAGTCCCAAGCAGCGCGATCGCGCTGTTGAGATTTTATGTCGAGAAAACCCAGCACATTTCGAGCAAAGCGCGGTTGCGCTGTTTGGGATTCTTCGACAGTGTTTTTTCAATATCCCCTGGGACTCAAACGGTTAAAATATAGCTAATTTATATTTTGATTTTTTTCTTGATAGCCAGATTATGTACTTAAAAAATATTTACATTTGTATGCAAAGTGACAATTATCAATAATCGTTTGACCTTCATAATTTCATTTATATGTAAATATATATATATATATCTAATTTGTGTGTAAATATATAATTTTTATTTATATTTGCTCAAGATCAGAAACTTGATCAATATCAAAAACTTTGATTGAATTATGACTTATTATTACTGGTTTTCATTTCTTTTGTGTTCCGTGTTTCACACAAAAAGTACAAAACAATATAATATATACGATAGTATAATTTGTTTAAGGACAACTGATTTTCTTTCATGTAACTGTAAAAATAACTCATCACATTCCGAGGATCGAATCCCATCTTTTTTATGATATTGCTAGCTTTGTTTCGTACATTGTTATTGTTTTTTTTTTATTTTTTTGCTTTTGGCGCATCGTAGAAAAAGATCTAAAAAATTTTTTGGATTTTTTTGGAAGATGAACAACTTTACAGATCCTTATATAACCAGCCGAATTCATTTCAGTTGTCCTGCGAATCCTACTATACTAAAAGTTTTACAAAGTTCTGCGTTTTTACAAACATATAGTGTACAATAATGTACAATAGTGTATTTGTGATGTGTGAAGATCATTGCATGTTAAATGATATATAGTCTATTTCGTAATTTATCATGTTTAAAAAAGCAACTGTTTATAAAAATATTGTTAAAGATATTTTTATATATTGCAACTCAATATTTATTGTGAAATAGAAACTGCCATGTTTAGGATCACTAACAGTTGTAACACTTCCATTTACAATTAGGTAAAATCAATTTTAATCAAGTTTTATATGCCGGATTTATAATGTTAAAACGATTCTAGAAATCTTCCTTCAATTTTTCATTTTATAAAGACAGTAAAATTTCAAATATTTAATTGAACATATATATGTTTAAACTTTTGATTATTTTATTATCGAGATATTATCGAGAATATATACGTACAATTACGAAATACTATGGGAAAAAATTCGATTTTCTCCTTCTTTTTTAATATATTAGATTTTTTTAACATATTAGTATTGTTATTTGTAAAATATTATTATCTAATTAATATTGTTATTTATAATATAAATATACAATATTAATTAGATAATAATATTTTCCAATATTAATTACGTATTGATTATGAAGATGTTACATGTTATGAGACATGTATGCGACTAATTATTTAAAAGTGGAAAATTAAGGTTTAACAAAAGAACTTTATATAATATTATTACGTGGTAATAAAGAAGTTTATATTTTTACTTCTCAATATGTTACTTTGTTTATACAACCTAACCAGTAAGTTTAAGGATTTTGTAGATATGTATGAATTATTAATTTTGTGTAAGGAATTTATCTTAAAATAACAAAACTTAATTAATAAACACGTCTTATATAGCTTTTATTCCTTCCGTTAATGTTTTTGTTTAATACAGCTTTAAATTTGTTATAATATAGAAATCGATAAGTTTCCATTTTTTTTAGAACAATACCTTTATACAAGAATATAACTTCTCACACGTACAGGGACAGGTATTTGCAAAGTATTTGTTCGTTATAGTAACCACCGGAAAGAACAATATACACTTATATGTTTAAAGTGATCCATATATATATATAAGTGTATATAGTGTATATACACATATAAACTTTAGATTATCTACAAACTTTGCATATATCTTTGCGCATATTTATATAGCGAGATTTACAATAATCTCTTTGTAAGTGCTTTCGGAATATAAGATATATATTTTTGAAGATAATTTCATATTTGTATATTAAATGCGTGTATATCCGACATCATAGCTTAAAAGATTGCTATCAGATTTGTAAGAATTGTACAGTTTGTACAGTTATCTTTTCATATTTGCTACACACAAAGTAAGGCAACACATACATTGTTCATCACTTCTGCAAATTTAACAGTGACGACATATTCTATTAAATACAGCAAATAAGAGCATACAACAAAGATTTTTTTTATTTCAGTGCTAATTCCTAAACATGTTCCTTAGAATTAGACTGAACAAGTAAATATACAAGCTACTTTGAAAGAGAAGTATCATATTTTGTTAAGCTAATTTGTATAACTCTTCTAACAAAAAAAAAGTATAAATATTTATAAATTATGAAAAACTCTGTACTGGAAAATAACAGTGGAAATATAAACATGTGTAAAAAATATTATTGTAGAATTGTATTTTTTTCCAAAATATAAATTAATACTGATCATCAATCGAAAGTCTCCCTGTGCATGTATATGTATTTTCAGGATTTAAAATCTATTAAAGTTGAACATTTAAAAACTGCAAAATGTGATAGTGAACATGTTTACTATGAAAAAACATTTAGATTTTCTTATATTAACTAGACATTTTTCTCAGATTTGTTACAAATGAATAACAAATAATTCAATTAGTATCGCAATTAATGGGATTTAAAACTAGATCATCATCCGGCAAGTTTCATCTATTCAAAATGATCAAAATTACTGTTTAAGTAAAATTTATTTAAACATAGAAATATGAAAATTATTTCTGATAAACAGAAAAACATTGAGTAATATTCATAAAAATTTCTTATACAGCTCAGAAATAAGTAAATCTGTTTCAAGGAAAATGGAAGTTTATCAAAGGATGGCAAATTATATATTATGTATAATCATAAGATTACTTCTGTTTCAAGATATTAATTGTTTGCACCTGTATTTTTTGTGCAAAGATGATAAATATAGACAGTCACTAACTTCAGGTTTTATTTAAGAACTAATAATAATTTGTTTATTAATCTACTCAACATCTTCCTCTGCCATTTGAGTTTGTGTTATCAATTTCTGTAAAAAAGAAGATAGAATAAAAATGTTATCTAGAGATCTTAAGATATTGTCTAACTCAAATATGAGATTTTTTGCTGTTAAGATATAAAACTATCTTAAAACAATTTAACTAGTAAAAATTTATACCTGGTTGACGATTGGTAATCGCTGTGCCAGAATCTGGAAAATTGGTGGTGGCAAAGTTTTTTGAAGAACTGACAACAAGTGTTCAGGTTGTCCACACACTGCTACTGCATTAGCTAAATGTTCAATTCCTGTTTCTACTTCACCACAAGCAAGCATCTCTTCTCCAAGTTGTACCTATATTTGGCAAATATAATAAATAAATATTTTGTTGTATATTATATACTTCAGAAAAGAGAGAAAGCTTAGAATTATAATTATATATATTTATGTACAATCTAACACATTGCAAACTCAAAACTTATCTTAAAAGAATTGCTATTTACCTCTTGTAAAAAGAATTTTTGCACTAATTCACGATCCCTCAGATCTAATATTCTTGATGAAGCCTTTTGTGCCTGTTTTTTGGTTTTTCTGCCTGTAAAATAAAGAGATGGTTTTTTTTCATCTAAAGCAAGCTAAAAATATATTTTATATATATATATTCTAAATTATAATTTAAAAAATTTGTCTCATCTGAGAAAATCTTATTACATCTTATATTGCACTGTAAGATGTAATAAGATATGACAATTTGTGAATAAATATTTTTTCGACACATCTAAAAAGGAAGAAAAAGCATGCACGTGCAAAATAAATTTATGCGAGTTTCAAAGTAATTGAAATCGGACTGATGTATTGGACAAATTCATTTTCGCTTTTGAGAAAAAACGACAATAGACATTCATCGACAAATATCATAGTGACAATATCGCGCATTTCTTACATGAGAAGAGTGGATGAATTAAATCGAAAACAAAAAAGAACACTAGACTTACGTTCACGGAGCTTCTTTTTGAAGTCGGGATCACTGCGGCGTTTCTGATCGAAATAAAAACAGTAGCCAACGAAAATCCCGGCAATGCCGACGGCAATGCCTACCGCAGCTTTTGACATCATGGTCACTACAGAATATAATTTCCTATTATCGTTATCAAACACTCACAAGTTCCTTGCCGCACACTCGGCCATCATAGAAAAGGTTGCTTAGTTGCTTTCGTTCTCGTGCGTGAACTCATCCGCGTCAGGTATGTCAGTCTCAAATCATGAAAAACCCTAAGCGTACGTTACCACGGCCAGTTGTTCAATGCGATTGGTTAATTCGCTAGAAAACAGTTGTAAACGAAACTTTATCACGTTGTTGACAGTCGAATGAGGATTTTCAAACAGGCGTAAGAATTTGTTAAAAGCCGCTGTGAGAAGTCAAATCGAAGACACAGTATACACTGTGGCCAGGCCGCTCTCAGCTTCGATCAGCTTCTCTCTGATAATTGATCAAAGATGCCATTGTCATGGAAACCTATGCGATACGCTCATCAAGAAGGACACACCGATGTTTGTTATTATTCCGGCGAAAAGTAAGTAGCATTGGGTGTGTATGTGTTGTTTCTATATATATATATATATATATATATATATACATATATGCTGACAGTTCTTTTGTAAATTTTCTTATATTAAAAACATTTCTGTGTCATGATAGAAGAGGCCTTGTTACTTGTGGATGTGATGGAGATGTTCGATTCTGGTTAGATTTAATGGACGATGATCCAATTACCAGTTGCATTTCAGAACAAGCAATCACTGCCATTTCAAAGGTGATAAAGGATTAATATGATAATAAAAAATTAATTACTGCAATTTGTACAGTTATATATAATGTTACTAAAACTGTTTTTTTATTTGAATTGTTCTTGCAAAAAAATTGTATATCAAACTTTTAAACAGTTGGAAGAATAACTTTTTCTGGCCGTTGATTTTAGAATGGAAAGATTTTTGTGGGAAATGATAATAATACTGTACAAATACTTACTTATCCTGACCTGGAAAAAGAAGGGATAATTACTAGATTTGCAGCACCGGTATCAGCATTGACAACTGCAAGAAATAGCAATCTGATAGTATCTGGTGCCTGGCAAGTAACATAAAACTTGTTATTTAATATTATACATTTATATAAAAATACAATGAAGGAGTATTTATTTTAATTTACTTTTATTTCTTATTTTCTACAGTGATATGCGAATACAAGTTACAGACATTAACACATCAGATAGCACTGAACTAGAAGGTCATCAAGCGCCTATTTTAGGTTTATCTTTGGATCCCAAAGAAGAATTTGTTGTAAGTATTTTGTAAGTTTCTCAAGTTTTGCAATATATATGAGAGAAAAGCATTGTAAATCTTATTTAAGCTAACTTATCTAATGTTCTCAGGCATCTTCTAGCGCAGATGGATCCATTAGAATATGGAATATTAAAGAAAAGCGAACTGTACATACTTGGAATAACATTGTACCAAAATCTAATTCCTTTTTTACTGCAAAGTCATACTGCATACCATCGTTTAAGTGTACAGACGGTAGTTATCTTGCGTATCCAAATAATAAAGATGTAATAGTAGTGGAGAGATCATCCTGGAAAGAATTGTACAGACTGAAATATCCAAATTTAAAGACTGTAAGTTACTGACTCTTGATTTCATTTCATATTAATAGAGTAATTGACTATGAGTTGTTTCTTTTTTTTCACATAGGAACTCAGCATTTGCAAATTTTCGGAATGCGGTACGTATATCGCCGCTAGTTCAATACATGGAGAGGTAATTGTTTGGAACGTAGAAACTAAGGAAGTAATTGGGTATCTGGAACATGAACAAGACACAAAAATTACTGCATTAGTATGGCATATAGATCATTCCAATGAAATTGCGTTTTGCGATGCATTGGGGAAATTAGGATGTATTAATGTGGTAAGAAAAATATTTCATATAAATGTTTCTCAATATTGTTCAGATCAAATTTGATAAATCTAGAAATGCACAGGAGATACCACCTAATTCGGAAAAAAATGAAGATGCATTAGGAAACAATATTATCGTTACGGATGATAATGATGACGACGACGGGGAGAATGTAATATCTTTGAACAAAATTAAATCGTCTGTTAATGTGGAAGATGATCAAAATAGTCAGTCCGACGTAGCCTCTGTAAAATCATATGATACAAAAGCGGTTCCATTGCCTACTGTAAAGCTGCAATCGTCTTTCCAACCGGGATCAACGCCTTCTCATTTATTATCGTATTTCATGGTGCAGTAACAATACTTTAATACTATTGCATTTTTTTTTTATAACATTTTTATCTCGAAAATTAAGCTTAATCTCTATCCGCAGGTGTGGAATAACATAGGAATGGTCAGATGTTTCTCATCGGAGGACGGAGAAGAATGCAGCATCGAGGTAGAGTTTCATGACACCGCGGTTCATCGCAGCATGCACATAAATAATTATTTACGACATTTTCTCGCTGCTCTGTCCACTCAAGCATTGGCCTTGAGCTGCGCAGCTTCTGAAGATGAGCCTAGTAAAGTTGTTGTAATAGCTCTGCAAGGTTTGTCTGTTACATGTACAGAAGATATTACAGATTATTCAGATGAAACAATATTTAACAATTTCCGTTATATCAGGTTGGGGTTCTGGAAATAAAGAATGGTCTGTGGATCTGCCAGAAGGCGAAGAGAGCGAATGTCTGGCGGTCGGTGATAATTTCGTAGCAGTGGCAACGTCTAGGAGAAACTTGAGATTATTCATGATAGGAGGAACACAGCGTGAAATCTTGGCTCTGCCCGGACCCGTGGTGGCGATGAATGGTTTGGGAAATCATCTTGTGATAGCTTATCACGCTGGCATTGGTAAAATATTTTTATTTATATGTATATTTATTTTTACAAATTCGTAAGGTCTTATAGCATCAAACTAACAAAGAGTTTTTTGATTAATGCAAGCCATGTGCTGGATGTACGTGTGTATAATATATTTTTAAACGTGTGTAAATTGTTACGCATAATAACTCAAATTAAATTCAATTCAAAAATTCATATTGGAATCTTTCTTTTTTTAATCGAATAGGTCCAACCGATGATCAGCATCTAAATTTATTGTGGATACAAATACAAGGAGCGCAGTTACGTAGCCAAACTTTACAGCTTCCGCTTTCACCGGCTTCGGAGCTCATGTGGTTGGGATTATCGGACGCTCGCTCTCCTACCTTGATAGATTCCGACGATATTGTCCGAATGTACGACAGAAAATCTGCCCAATGGAGAGTGCTCTGTGATATAAATACAGTGGTATTGCAAAATTACGGATGTGAATTCCTCGACGATTTGTATATGTGTGTGACTGTAAGATTTTGTTTTAGGGTAAAGGTAAAACGGATCACTATTTTGTAATCGGTATAAGCGAAAAACAACGGAATATGCAGTGTATTCTCTGCAAGGGCAGTTATTATCCACCAACGACTCCGCGCCCGATAGTCACCGAAGTGCCTCTGTCCTCGCCTCTCTGCGAACCGGAATCTAAGAAAACTGAGACAGAACGTACATTGTGGGAAATAGGAAACAATCCGTCCGAAGAAATTCAGACGCTATTAACGTTAATAGCGGTAAGTAAATTTCGAGTGCTGCTACATTTGTTTCTACTTTGATATATTTCATTATCAGATATCGTTCAGTGATATAACACGATTCTGCTTTTTTGCTGAATTTTGCTGATTAATTTATCGTTCTTGTAATCAGCTTGCCTGTAGAAGCGATTTGGAATATCGTGCGGTGGATATCTGTGAACAAATTGCATCGCCACAGACGATAGATTTGGCTATACGATACGCCCAGCGTATACACAAAATGGCATTGGCAAATAAATTGGAGACAATTGCCAATGAAAAATCCGAATCGAATGATGATTCAAAGAACGGAAATACAGAAAATCATCAAGATAATTTCGCAAGCAACAGCAGTACCGATTTTCCTAGTCAAGAAGAGGACGAGATATCTTTACCAGCTATCAAAAAACCGGAAGTGGAGATCAAGCCGTTGTCTATGACGATTAAAAGAGTAAATCCATTTTTGAAAACGGGAAATTCGTCTTCATCACCGAAAGGTAAATAACGCTAATAATTTGTTTTTTTATTTCATAAGATATATTTGTTTTTATTTTACTATATTTATAATTAATACTGTATATATAACTACTGTATATATACTGTATATATAATAACCAGCTAAACCTGTAAATATATATATGTATATATTTACAGGTTTAGCTGGTTTAAACAGTTTGCCCGAAAAGTCTCAAAAACCCTCAATATTAAACAAAACTACGCCTATCAAGCCGAAAACAAAGACTGAATCCAAGCAAGAGTCGTTCATTGCTTGGCACGCTAAAAATAAAAAGAATCTGATGGAAGAATTTCCCGACAAAGGAATTGATGAATTGACGAAAATCGGATTTGCACGGTACAAGGAGCAGATGTCGCAGTCGAACGCGGACAACACTGAATCTCCAGAACTTTCCAAGAAACGAAAATTACCGAGTCCGGAGAAGGAAGAGAATAACGAGGCGAAACGAAGTGTCAGCAGTAAACTCAGCAAATTTGCATTCGACAAGTAACTGTTTTCTTCGTTACGAAAATGGTTTTTAATCCAATCACAAACTCTGCGAGAGTATCTGATATTTGTACATGTAATTATTTAAAAATTCTTTTAACGAAACAACGCTGAAGTGTCTTTTGTATCAAGAGATCAATGAGAAAGGAATGCAATTAAACATTTTTTTTAAGTTTGAGAAAGTTGTATATATATTACACATTATTTATGGCTTTTTTCTATATTAGTTGACATTATACCAACTTATAGAGAGGATCTGTGTCTTTCTCTTAATATCCGCGTATTGTCAGAAAATCTGTTTAAACAGTTACATTTGCATTTTACATTTGCATTTTCAAGAGTTCAAGAATTTCTTCACACAGCAAAAAAAAATGATGAAAGATTGATTTCTTTATCGAATGGAATCGTTCGTTTTTCGTTGAAACTGACAGAAGATGGGTCAAGGCCAAGTTAATTCAACAAGTGGATAATGATCGGATACATAAGTTTGTATCTTCGAGGTGTTAAGTGCGCGCTGCCGTGTGCATTCCTTAACGTCGATAAGGCAGAATGATGGCAAACTTAAGAGATCTGTTTTTAGTTTGTCTCGGTCTTCCGTGCGTTCGACACCGTGATACAACGGCGGCGGCGGTAGCAGTAAAGCGTTTCGCGTCGATCCGAAAATAAATTAGTAGTCGGCCGCAACGAGTAACAATTGGCCGAATAATGAAAGGTAAGTTTCGTTTTTCTTGGTGTGTCACAGACATATTTATCTTTAAAATATGACTTATATGATAACGGACACGCGGCTAAATACACAATAAGTAGCCAGTGTGCGTGACACGCGTGGTTTTAATTGCATTGCCGTGATGACTAGTTTTCTGAATACATTTTCTAACAAGAATAAGTATACTTGTCCATTCATCGCGTTCCCAATTTTAAATACGAGATGCACCGTGACGGTGCCAAGAAATGTATGCAATTTGCTGATTTTTTATCTATTGTTTTTTCCATGATAGAGAAAGTGTGTTGCGCGGTACATGTGTGTGTTTAGTTTTATTTTAAATTCTTAGAAGTCACACCCATAAATACATATAAATATGTACGTATAAATATATATTGCTATACAATTTATTGTGTAATTTAATAAATCATATAATGAAAAGGTCATCGTTTTACATTTAAAAAATGTAAAACAGGTGGAACTCGTGTTTGACATTTTACGGAAGTCTTATTGTAAGTCTCTTCATGTCAGTCGCGTGTGAAAAATATCTCATTTAAAAAACATTCAACTTGTTTCCTTACTCATGATCTTAATTGAATAAAACACAGTTACATATTGATAAAAACACTATTTCTTAATAAATATTGATTAGTAATAAAACTTTCTAAAAACAAATTTTATTGTAATATAAAACAAATAATGAAATACTTTTTAAAAGAGAAAAAGAAGAGAGAGAGAAAAAAAGATATTTTATACATGTATGTGTGTATATGTTGTGTATTTTTTAAAAGTAAATATCGTAAAGATATTCTCATGTATCTTTTATGAGAAGAACAATAAACATCAGTATTGTTACCACTAATTTATATACAAATAAATTCTTAAGTCTTTTGTACAAAAAATTAATTGCTTTTGCATGACTTGTTACTCATATCTTACAAGCGAGAAAGAGTCAGGCGCTGTAAATATTATTTCTTATATTTTCTAGCAAGTGCTCGCTAACGTAAAACTGGATTTTAATATTAAAAAGAAATTTTATTGAAGAGCACACATGCAAGGTGACATTCAGAAAAGCTGGCGCGAAATCGGTAATTACCGAAATCGGAGTTACTGTTAATGTTCTGTTGATTTGAAATTTTTCTTCAGCTAACTAACATTATTATTGTTATTAATGTGATCGGATTTGAATATCTATTTTAATTTCTAGCATTATTTATTACATAATTTAACGTTAACTCACAAATTAGATCGCGACTGTGTAAATATTTTGTTTCCTTTCACTGTCGTATTTACAAATTTTTTGCCATGTTAACATCGATAAAAAAATACTCCCTAACGCGTTAACTGACACGCCGAGTTTGTAAGCGTCTTTGGTGCATGGATTTTTAAACGTAATTATTAAACATAATTGCTTTGTAATACGTATAACCTATAGAAATATATTGTAACAATCGCTTTTCCGTAAGACATTATTTTCAGTCATATTGTTACTGTATATAGTGTTATCTTATCAAACAAACAAGATAAATGATGTTACTAAATTGCAACTTTTGCGTGACAATCACCGTTTTTTAAAAAATTTTTTAATAAAGTTATCGCAAAAGCTTGTAAACACTAAGACTATATGGTGCACACGTGGCAATATTATATTTGTATATGAAAAGCAATTCTTCTTGTACGTTTCGCAAGAGTATTGTTGTGAAAATAAAGAATATATTTATGTTATATTTTTAAAACAGTGTGTAATAATATACAGTGTAAATGTTACACACGGTTTCTTAACTAGTAATATATATACAGCAATAAAAATTCTACTCTAGTTTTTAAAAGCCAAAAATGTTATCAGATACAAGACAAGCGATAAAGATATTTTAAAAGTAAACTATGTACGCGTGTACAGAGTTCACTTTATTTGCTAACTATGCACAAATCTTCATCGCTTTGTGTACTTCTTGTATATTTCTTTTCTTTGTTGCTTCTTATGTATATATTTTAATAATTCCCATTCTTTTTATTATCTGTCACTTGCTAATGTATATATAGTCCACATAATTGTTCTGATATATTTATATAAAGTGTTCTTATGTTCTCTTCAGACGATGATACACATCGCATTGCATTTAAGAAGAAAATTTTTCTCGGGGAAGATATGTTCATTATTTATTATCATAAAAATCCGAACTACATGTCATAGTTATTATTAGTATCATAGCCTTTTGTTAGGTTTTTTTTTTTTTTAACTTTCAATTTGTGGATTTATCGCAATAAGATCTTGTGCGTGTTCTTGGCTCTTTCAAAATATTAACTTACGCGGTTTTTGCGGTTACACGATAAGGCTGCTGTATCAAGGATTTGCGGTTCTTGTTACAGTTGCGTGCACTTATTATGTTACAAGTTCGAATATATATGCGATATGCGTGTGCATATATTATATGATCATTGGGCGGTAAATAACATTTGTAATGATATTAAATAGATATAGTTTTGTTTAAGATTTTAATTAAATATGATTATGGCGTGTTTTTTTCACGTTATACATTTAAACTGAAAGCTTGCGATAAGTATGTAACTGTTTACAACAGATATTTACGGGTTTACGCATATATGTAGGATTTTTATCATTAGACATGTTTTAAAAAACCTATCGTTAAAATATTTTTTAATAGTTTTTTTTAGGACATTCTGTACACTGTGTCTAATACAAATAAGAATTACTAATTGCAGAAATATATTGACGAATTTGGTTTGTGGTACTTGCGGTTTAGATTAGAATCTGTTGCATACGCAGCGATCAATAAAAGCTAATATCCTCTGCAGAATTATTAATTATTAATTAATCAATTAATTATTATTATTATTAACGTTATATTCTCTTATATATAGTTTTCCTCCTTGTTTTTATGTAAGACAATGTGCGTGAATTAAAATATTGTACACACAGCATATAAAATTCTTGTGTTTTCAAGATTGGTTTTTAGCAAACTAAACATAACATGTATTTTATGTTATACGCGCGACTTGGTTTTCTCGTTTGTATCATTTATTCTATTATTCTACAGGTCTCGTGCCATTGGACCCCATCCAGGAGGCAATGGGCTCTATGGGCCCATGGCACGTTGTGATCGCAGTGGCTATTTCTCTCGTCAAATTTCCAGTCGCATGGCATCAGCTGTCAATCGTATTCCTCGCACCACCTACCAATTTTTCATGCAACTCGCCATTACCAAATAACACTCATGAATCTGTGTTCATGAAATGCGAAGTCGATTTGGGCAATGGCACTATAGAAAAATGCACCGAGTTCAGATACGATAAACGAATATTCCGAGAGAGTATTATAACACAAGTTGGTTGTTATATTTGTAATGATATTTGATAATCGTTGACGATCCATATATTTATTGAACTCTGATGTCAGAAGCAGAAAATTGTATGAATTATGAATTATATTACGCAATAATTTATAACAGATCGAAATGTCAGATAAATGCATTATTGTTTTCATAAACTTTCATCGACATTCGATAATATAGGTAATTTTCATATTATTTCTCTCGCTTCTGATGTCACAATTGTTTGATATAGCTTTAATGACTTTTAAAACTCAATATAATTTAGTCTTTTTACTATTAACAACAAAAATTAGTGATTCTTTCGTCAATTAATATATTTATAAGTAAGAAAATTACATTATACTAATTCTTTTCAGTGGAATCTGATATGCGATAGAGAACAACTAGCAAATGTTGCGCAATCCTGTACAATGTTCGGTGTTCTTATTGGCAATTTAATATTCAGTATACTGGCTGACAGGTGTGTTAATTGTTATTCACGAAATTGCTAAGATATTTTACTATGATGATATGACACAATAATTTTTACAGATTTATATGTTATATAAATAATATGTTATATGATTATAATTTTTCTCAGTTTATTAATATCAATATTTTTATTTATACAGAATTGGCCGAAAAAAACCACTGATGATTGCAATTGCATTGCAATCGTTGACAGGATTTGCGAGTGCGTTTGCGCCGTGGTACGAATTGTTCTTGATATTAAAATTTATTTGTGCCTTAGCTACTGGCGGAACAATGCTCGTCAGCTTTGTCTTACGTAAGTTAAACGTAATTAAAATTACAGAACTGATGATCATACTAGTCAATAAGTTAATTGTTCGATTAATTGCAGTCATGGAGATCGTTGGAGTTGAATGGCGGTCGATCATGTCGGTCCTATTCCATGTGCCGTTTTTACTCGGACACTTAATGAATCCTTTAATAGCTTACTTGACACACACATGGTACGGATTTCAGATGGCCGTCTCGATACCGTCAGTATTCCTATTAGCATATTACTGGTACGTTCAACAATTGTATACGACATTACGAAAATTAGTAATATCACCGAATGATCACACAAAAGTCAATTGCAAAATAGGATTATACCAGAATCACCGAGATGGCTACTAGCTGTGGGCAATCCGAGACAAGCGGAACAAATTCTATTGAAAGCTGCCGAACGAAACAAGATACCGGTGGAAAATGTAAAAGTAGCCCTGGAAAATCATGAGAATCAGGCGATGGTTCGACTCGCGAAAAGCAAAGAGAAATACAATATCACACATTTATTCCGAACGCCGTACTTGAGACTGAAAACTATATGTGTGAGCATCAACTGGTTCGTTTGCGGTATCTGTTTCTTTGGTCTGGCGCAATATATGGGTCATATTGATGGCAATATTTTTATTAATGTCGCTGTTTCAGGTAACTCGCATAATATTTTTTAATTATATTAAAGTACATATTGATTTCGATATTAAGATTTTGCATATTGACAAACAACACTTTGTATATTGATGAAACATTCATGTAATTTGTAGCTGCTATGGAACTACCCGGAACTGTAATAGTTTTATTCCTAATATCACGAGTGTCACGTCTGAAGATACTGATAGGAGGAAATATTTTATCGGGCGTGAGTTTACTCTTGATAACACTTGTAACCAACGGGAATGTTAGAGTATTTTTAGCCTCGCTGAGTCTTGTGGGTATGGCTATAAGTTTTCCCACGATATATCTATACAGTGGCGAAGTGTTTCCAACAGTCGTGAGAAATGTTGGCGTCGGTTTGGGAAGTATTTCTGCTAGAATTGGAAGTATGATTGCACCATATATTGCTACAATGGTAATTCATTCTATATACATTATATTATGATTTATGATACATCAATTTTTTTTCTGTTATTTTGTATTCTAACCTTATATATATACAGAGTGTCCCAGAATTGCCATACAATCTCTCGTAGGCAGGTAGAAGGAGTAAAACTGAGTCGAAAAGTTCTGAACCATTTTCTTCTATTACTTGTAATAAAGGAGTAATTATTAAGTAAATCAGGCCAATCAGCGCCGGCCTTTAGCCAGGCGCGCGGCTCACTGACGTGCTCAGGACTTTTCGACTCAGTTTTACTCCTTCTACGGCAATTCTGGGACACTCTGTATATATATTTACAATAATTACAAATATCATACTTGATCTTAAAAATATAATGAAGTTTTCGTTTTGTAATCTTAGATTTGAAAGTCATTATAAAATTTATAGGGCACTATCCAACCTTGGCTGCCACCAGTAGTATTTGGCATAGGTCCAATATTAGGTGCTGCACTCTGTCTATTTTTACCGGAAACAATGAACTGTGAATTACCAGAAACAATTGAAGACGGCGAAAAGTTCGGAAAGTAAGGCTGTATAAATATGTGGATAAATAGTTTTAACAATATTATATTTTAGAAAAATATATTTTAAAGAGAAATTAAATTAATCATATTTAAAAAAATGAATAAGTAGAAGTGTTGTTTATGTATATTTAATAAATAATTTTTATTTCCAGGAAAACAACTGAAGAAAATACATCGAATAATTAGGAAAAATCTATTATTTCGAAGAGATCGCGATAAGATAACGTGTTAATGTTAGTTTATGTCTCGCTAGATTTGTATGCGTCTGTTATACAAGCTATTGGAGTTGATAGCTTATCTGACAAAAGAATGACAATAATTTATTATGCTTTTTTTAAACATATATTGAATCTTGCATAAGTCTTGACTTTTTTTGAGTAATAAATGAAGGCCATGACTTTTGCACGAACCCAATACTTATTTTATGAAAAACTGTGAACAAAAAAAAGAGCTTTTACGTAGAAAACTTTATTTTTAATATTTTATACGAGTAAATTTTGTATAACAATTATACCTTTGCATAATGCATATCATATGTACGTTAACATATTGTTTTACAAATGCTCAATAATATCGTTATGATTAAATTACTAAGATAATTTTGTGCATATATATGTATGTATGTACATATACATATATATGTATTTCTGAGATTCAAATATACAATTCAATCTGCTTTTTGCATCTTACAACCTTTAATAAATATATACTAAATATTACAAATTTTATAAAAGATATATAACAATAGAAAGGTGATAATAAAAGAGTGATAAAAAATATTGTGTGTGTGTGTATACATATGTATATATAAAATATTATATATATATATATAATATATTGTATATATAAAATATTATATTACTATAATAATTTTTTATATAGCTTTATACGGTGCAGTCAATTAGAATGTTTTTAAATAAGTTTAGAACTGCGAATGTTTCTAATGGTTGTGTACGATCATTAAAAAACTTCGTTTCAATGCGTGTTACTCATAGATATAGATCTCATTTTTTAAAATCATACATACTATAACACAAAATATAGTATAAAAATAATATATATTACACGTAAAAATGAGAGTGACAGAAATATTTTTCATGAATATTTTTTTGGTTTTTTTTTTAGAAGAAATACAAGTCTTACTGTATATATTTATATTTAAAAAAATAGTGTACACATACGTAATAAATAGACAAATCAGCCTTTTATGAGTTTCATACGTCAGGTTTAACACGCACGCGGATTTAGGACAAACTATCAAAAGTAAGAGACAGTCTGAACTATGTTATCATTAATATCAGATATACATAGTTCAAGCTGTTGTTTGTCCCAAATAAAGTACTTTGCTGGGCAGCGCACTCACCATCCCGTTGGTCCGCTTTTGCACAGCATCGATCATATTATTGCCATATTTAACAGTGTTACTCAAAGAGCCTAACCAGGAAGACATAATACCTTTTGAGGAAGACTTTTCCGAGTTAGATGTACCTTAAATATTGTTTTATTATATGTACGTGATATAAAAGATACATATCTATCTAACATTACAATATTAAAAGATATAGTTTTTTTATGAAAAAATTATTTTGTACACAAAGAGAGTTAAGTGAGAGAAGTAAGCGGAGTATAACTTACCGATCAAAAATTTTATGATTGCCTCATTTACAGCGTCTGGTTTTTCTTGATGCGGAAAATGCTGTGCATTTGGTATAATCTTCACCCTAAACACTTCTACATGTTCAGAACTCTGAATGATACTCTCTATCTTGAAGAGAGGATCCATATTTCCAATTAACAGCAGCGTTTTATTGTCAATCTGTTCGCCACTGTTTATATTCAATTTTGTAAACGGAAGAGTGCGGTAATAATTGATCGGTCCTGTCCAGTCCTCTAGAAAATGTTGTTTAGAGTTCTTATATGTTTAGGAAGAAGAAAGAGAAGATTAAAAGCAACATCCTCTCAGTTCTTATACGCAGAATAGAAAGAAAGAGAAGTAACAACAATAAATGAGAAGACTATAAAAAATATTTATAACTTACCCTTCCTACTGAAAGTATATTTGTACGCCTCAACGTAATTTCTCTCTACATTATTCTGAGACATTCGTAAATGCTGAAACGTATCGTTAATAATAGACAAGTCTTCCTTAAGCGCATCTATTTCCGGTAGAAATGGCAATCTACTGAAATGTATCCATCTGGAACGGCGTCATCATTTTTCGTTTTAACTACTTAATTATAATTTTATCTTTCAACAATTCATCATACGATATTAGAGTATCTCAATGCGCTTACTTCTTGTCGAACGCGGAATTTCCCGATGCTCTGTTCCAGAAGAAGTTCGGGTGCGGACTCGAAATGGCTACGAATTTGCAAACGAGATCTCCGTGTAGCGCTACCATGTACCATCCCAGAAGTCCTCCCAAATCGTGGCCGATTATATTGCAAGTTCTAACCCCGAAAGTGAAAATGAACTGTTTCAACTCGTTTATCAATATCTCGATTTTGTAAGATCGCTTGTTGAGCGGTTTGTCGCTGTCGCCGAATCCCTTTAAATCTATAGCCACTACCCTGGAACAACGTTCGAACAAAATCGTTATACACTGTCGATAGTTTTGTGTACTTTTTTTTTTATTGCAATATTTTATATAAAAGACTAAACGAAACCTGTAGTGTTCTGCGAGACACGGAATTTGTTCCCGCCAAGATAACCAACAGTCCGGAAAACCGTGCAACAATAATACCAGCGGTTTACTTTTGTTTCCCGCTTCCACGTAATGAAATTTAACACCCTGTATAAAGAGAACAAAAAGAGTATATTAAAGCATACCGCCACGGTAATGACGAGATAAAAAAATAATACACATCGCATCGAGAGAGATAATTTCATTAAATCATCGCAAACATAGCTTTTCTTTTTTATGATTCATAATTTTCCCCTTTCACAGACGGAATTCTCCGTCTCTGCTCTCTAGACCAAACAATAATTCAATATCATCTTATGTTTTTTTAATTTGATAGAAGAAGAAACAATGAACTTTTAACTTAATTGCATTGCATTTGCTATCACAGTACAAGCTAAGAAGTTTTGTGCAAGAAATTTGATAACTTTTATATATATCAAAAGCATGATTCTTCTGCAAATTTTTGTAACAACATTTGTGACACAAATAGTTTTGCTAATAAAGTAATAATTTTAATTAAAAATATTTAATTTAATAATAATTGAATTTTACTTATTTCTACATATATCATGTTATGTAAAAAGGATAATCTAGTTTTTACATGTGTATTTTGTAACGTAAATTATACCAAAAAAAAAAAAAAAATCACAAATTCGCATATCACACTGAATATATATGTATATAATATCCGTTTATCGTTACGCAAATGTGTGCCGCAATGTGTTATTCTTTTGCAAATGTCATCTGGCACTTCATATCATGAGGTGAAGCTGTCGTATGATTTCTGTGTATCGAATTGTGACGTATTCAATTCACCATAATTCGATTATGTCCAAACACACGCCCTACGTACGTGTGTGTATACTAGTCTTATATATATTCAATATATTTTATATCACATTTTTTAAAATCCTATATTTTAAGGCGATTATATATTAAAAGAGAAATAAAAAACAAAATTTACAAAAATTTATAATCATTTACAATATCATATCAATATTTCACAATTAAAAATTAATGATATTTGATAATTGCTGAGAACACACATGTTCAAACGCAATGTAATTCAAACCTGTCTTATTAATGGGAGAAAAAAGTGTTATCTAAGGTCAAGAGGAACATTCCGCACTTGTGTGTATCTTTGTGTACGTACACACATATGTATATAATATTTACGCTACGCGGGCGCCACACATACACATAAGATGCGCGCGAAAGAAATTTGTATCTCTGATCTCACCTTGATCTTCACGTAGGAATGCGTGCCGAGACTATTATCGACCAGGCACGGTGGCGGCTGGTCACGTTGACGCAGCATGAAGAATTTCTTGGGATCCCATAGCCACCGAACGAATCGCTTCGCGATCAGATACAGACCGTAGAAGAATGACAGAAAGTGTAACTCGATCGTTTCGCGTGTTGACGCGCGTACGATTTTATCGTCCGCGGTGACCATGATCGAGAATCGCGAGCGATCTCGGTCGGAGTCCGGTGTCGATCTGCTGTCGATCTACGCAGAAGAAAATCGACGGGAAACAAACGTTGGTACTCGAAATATCCGCTGTGCAAACAACAACCTGCTCTCGACTATCTGGCTGTCTGTATGTGTACGTATCTGTACTACGTTTCGTCTAACGACACGTGCACGTTGTCACGCGCTCAAACACAGTACAATACGTATATTTGCAAACAATACGTTACATGCACAAAGATTTCTCAGCGTTTCCTTCTTCTCAATGACAACAAAACAGCGATTAATACCAGCACACTTAACTCGCACACTTCGAGTATATCGCACAGTTTGTATACGGAAGACAACAACACTTCTGATTGACACCGTTACCTTTTTAATTGTTATTTAATGCAAAGAAATTCCAGTTGCGAACAGCACAGCACGCTGCATGAAATATAAATTATCTTTTGCTTGTGAAAAAGAAAAGAGATATAATGCCAGCACAGCAGTGGCACAATTTTTAATTACTATATAAACAAGACTACAATTGTATTAACAGTTTTTCTGATAGCACACACGAATTTTATACGCGCTCTTGAAATGATGCAACGAGTCTCGAGTAAAAGATCGATTATCTGGCGCCTGGCAAAACTGACGCGTCGCGTAGACCGTGGATCATATGTTGTCGCAGTAGTGGAGATAGGGATATCACTGATGACTGGAGTTTTTTTGAATGTACCACAGCGCAAAAGTTATCGTGCCCAAGTATCCGCGTTCGTAGAAATAGGCGCTTTCATTTAATTTTTACGCGGACGTGTTCACATTTATGTTTATAATTTTATCTATTTTTTTTTTAGAGAAAATCATTTATGAGTCACCGTACATATGATTGAGAATACACAGAGAATTCACACATTTTGAGAACACACACTTTATTTCTTTCAAGTCTTCGCTTCCCATTCATCGTATAGCTGCTCAACTATTTCTTTTTCTTGCCGCACATTGTATAAAATATATATGTTTTGTGAGAAATGAAAGAATCGCAGAATCATCTTGAATCGTTACCAGACAGTTTTTGAACTATGGACTTATATCTCGCTATCTCTTTCTAACTTATTGACGTGACGTATACGGTGTAATATAACGGTATCTATATAATTTCGAAGTATATCTACAATAAGTATATCTCTATAATTCGGAGTACAGATAGAAAGAAAAAATCGTACTTTGACGTGTGACTCATGCACATCAGAAACCGAAAAATTACGAATTTTCATAGAACAGCATTGATTTACACACATATATTTACATTTCTATCACAAATATCTAAATATATTTTGGAGAGAAAGAAAGAAAGAGATAAAAACTTTAAGGTAAAAAATTAATAGACATTTTATTTAAAAAATCCGTGGATTACTTCTGGTAATAGAATTGTCGAACCTTCGAATTATAGTATATAAAAATATATTATGAGAAATATCGATTTTCTGTTAATAAAAATCCAAAATAAAAAGAAATTAACAAGCAAATACAAACCAATAAGTCACTATGTCAGATAAAGACAAATAAATAAAGTTGTAAAAACGTTTCAGCTTTACCTTAAGCCAATGTTTTAGCCGGTAAGATAACAAAACATAAGTAGTCCACAGAACTTCATATCAGCGTCTTCGTCTTGATTAATAATATTGTTTTGTTGTCTTAGCCAATTGAAATGGCTTAAAATAATATAAAAACGAGACGTTCCCGGAATATAATTTATTTGCTTTTATTTGACATTTTTTGTCTGGATAAAAAGAGGATAGATTAGAGATAATGTGTTTAAAGTCTTATATTGTTGAGAAAAATTAATAAGTCAATCGAATTGATCAGAATTAGTCAAACTCGTTCTTATCGACAACGAATAATAATAATCGAAAGACTCATCAGTTCGCGATAATCACGTAATTCGAAGTAAAATGAAGAGAGATAATGTTTTTGTGCAAAAAACAAAAAGTTTCTCAAAAA
The DNA here is from genome assembly GCF_002006095.1 of Pseudomyrmex gracilis. Lineage (NCBI taxonomy): Eukaryota > Metazoa > Arthropoda > Insecta > Hymenoptera > Formicidae > Pseudomyrmex > Pseudomyrmex gracilis. The sequence continues at coordinate 199,436 of NW_018020763.1, forward strand.
TTGTGGCAAAATTAATGTGGCAGCGGTGGGATTCGAACCCACGCCTCCGAAGAGACTGGTGCCTTAAACCAGCGCCTTAGACCGCTCGGCCACGCTACCAGTTGAGAGCGGGTGGCAACGGAGTACATTTTCACGCAAAATATATGTATATATAAAATTATATACATATACATATATGTATTGTAATATATGTTTTATACGAAAAAAAATTAAAATTTGATAAATATGAAAAATTCAAAAATTAAATACGCTCCACTTTGAGATTTTATGTTACAAAAAAAACATTCAATTCTTATTCAAGTTAATTTTAATTAAGTTCCTTTGCTTAATTATTCATATGTGTACGTATGTATATATACACAAATATATGTATATAATTAAGATAGCAATCATATAATAACAAAATTATTTGTTTTGTTTTTTTAATTTTTATTAAGTTTTTTTTCATAATTATGCACGTATTGTTATACGCACTTTTTTACATTCCCACAATTGTTTTTTGCGCAGTATATTTATAAGATGTCTCTAGTTACGTCACTGTATATACCTTATCGTGGGCGTAGATACGCGCGGATTACACAAAGGCAATCGCCGGGCGGAGCATTCGATCGGCGTGCTCGCACATGCGCCGCCGGAACGGCAAAATTTCGACCCGCGTCACGTCGTAACTCGTCGAGCGAAGCGGAGTGAAGCAGAGCGAGTGTTTGTTACGCGTCTCTCGCCGATTACCGATGAGAGAAAGAGAGACACGAGTGCGTCCCTATTTTTTTCTCCCCCTCGCCCATGCTGCGTCGGCCATTTTGCGCCTCCGGCCGGCTTAATATTCGCCGCTTATTTTCTCCGCTCGCGCGCCTGTAACTCTATATCCGCGCGATGAGGCGCAATTGTCGCGTCGCGCTTTCTTTGTCCGACTTCGCTCGGCGTTAGTTAGCGATCGAGTGTGAGTTCTCATTCTCGCAGATTAGTCATCGATCGGCGGGCGCGATCGGCGATCCACACCACCACCATCACTGTCAACGACAGGTGGTCCTTGCAAATTGAAAATTAATCCAATCAGATCGCGCGCGCGCGCGCGCGCACGGATTCTGTCTGTTTGGACAGAGCGGCAAACGTAGGGTTTCTCTTATCGAACAATGAACGATCGTGCAAACAAAGCGCGGTAACACTTTGCGCTTTGAAAATCCAGTTGCGATCGTACAATTGTCACGAAATACCAGCGGTATTCGGCGCGCGAATTAATTAAATCAATTAAGTTTCTTAAAGACCACGCATGCCAAACCAAAATTAGATTTAAAAGATAATGAAATTGCGTACAGGACAAGACAACGACAATGTAGCGTCTGTAATGAGAGAGTTTTCAGTGAAAAGCAATTCCATTACCGACACACGTGCTCCGAAGAAAAGCATAAATAATTTGTTATCTTGATTTTACAAGAGGCGGAAAGACGCATTCAGTTAAATTCGAGCATCGTTAAACCCTTCACTCACGCGATTTCCTTCTTCGCGGAATTCTGTTTACGCGCGCCGAGCGGAACTATTCGTTCTCGGCTTTGTATTTTCCAGTAACGGTGATTAACCGCAATGCGCTGATTAACCGCGACACGTCTGCGACGACAAAGTCGAGAGCGGATTTCGCTCGGGCGAAGCGCCGAATTAATCATTTCAACAGCTGCTGTCGCATTAGCGGCAGCGGATAAGACAAATGAACGTCGTGGAGCTTGTTAAGACGTAATCCGAGAGATGTGTCTGCGCCGTCTCCCGCTTCCACCTTCGCCTCCGCCTTCATCGTCGTTCCCCGCCGATTCCCGCCATCGCCGTACTACATCCGCCGTCATTTCATCTGGGATTAGACGCTTCTATACCACACGGGTAGCCATTTTCTCCGGCGATCCTCCTTTATCACCTGCCATGCAGATTTTCCTCGCATTCAGACGCGCCCTTTCGTATTTATTCAACAACAACAATTTTATATAGTTGTTGTATATTAAAGTTAACATTTATAACTTATAATAGTAAATGTAAAAAATGTGACATTGTTACTGACCGAGAATAATTATATTTGCTCGTGCCAAATAAAAAAGTCAATTTAAAGAGCAATTAAATTTTATCTGCATGAAGTATGCACGGACGAACATGTGTGTGTGTGAAACTTTTGTGTATCGATTCACAAGGAACGATCGTGTCGTTGAAAGATACAATCGTTTTCGCAGATTGTTCCGGTTGGGGTGGACGTCGAGAAACGACGTGACGATTCATGCGTAGTTGTGGTTCGAAGAGTCTCCGATGACAGATAGTGTCAATGCGGGTACCGTCGACAGACTCACGAAGGAGAATCCACGATGTGATCTTCACCTGGGTCACACGAGCCACGAGCTCGTCGACAACGAGAAATACGATTGCGTCATAAATTTATTTCTCTCACGTTCAGTTTTTTCTCTTATCTAATCTTGTCTTTTCTGATCTTAGAAATATTAAGTCCGCAATATATTGCAATCTTGAATTGCGTAGCAAACGTAATAAATGCGCAATATAATAAATGTGATAAATAATAATCATTGCTATTAGTGCGTGTAAAAAATAAAAAAAGTAGAACGTTTGAAAAAATCAATCGACTTTCTCGATTGATTTGTTAAAACGCGCTACGCTACTCTGTCACGGGGGGGTAAACTTTAATTATCAGCAAGTGCGTTATCAATCAAGTGCGACTCCACGTCGAGCACTTTGTATATAGAAAACGACTTTTCAAATACGGGTACGCATAGTCGACGGCGTTCTTCGATTCTACTTTGCTTTTGTCGACCCGAGTATTGCGCCTCTCCATTTTGTCATCCCCCAGCGGGGTTTCAATGTTGTAACCATGGAGACGTCGCGTTTCCGCAAGGGGAACGTATAAAGGGTGTCGGCTGTACGTACGCAAGTATGGAGAGACAGCCATTGTTAAAACTTACGCACGTATCGCATACACGATGTCGCATTAATAAAATAAAAGTGCGACATTTTGTATTTACTCTATTTACATACACGACAATATTTGTACTAATGTTTATACTGTACTTTTAACGCAATATTAATAATATATATTATTATAAGTGTAACAATATAAAATATTCTGATAAAATTAATATTAATACAAATTAACAATTATAATACTTTATAATTATTTTTTTCGTATCGCATAAAATTTCACACACACACATTCAAGAATAAATTGAAATATAACTTTGTCATATAATTTTGATGAAAATATAAGAGAATGTAATGTAATATTATGCGACTTATATAATTTTGTCGCAGATCTAAGATCATTATATAAGAAATCTTCGATAACGAATGTTAAGTAAGATGGAACGGTTGACAGGAAAATTCGCTCTCGAACCTGTCAATCATCCGGCAGCGTGTCCTCGGCGTTAAATGGCCAATGAGTTTCATAGGAGCCATTAAAGGAGTCCTTGATTCGTAATGAGACACTCAAGGAGAATCTTATGATTATCCACCATTAGGACAATAGAGAATAATAGCAAGAAAAAGAGAGTGAGGCAGAGTTTATCGAACGTTTTGTTCGAGAAACCTTTGCAGTTTCGATTCACTGCGAAGTCTATTTGGAGTTTAATGTTTAATCTTCACTTTTTTTTTCACATTTATAATAATAAACTGCGCATATATATTGCGCGCGTATTTTGAAATTAAATTAATCCCCATTTCCAAACAAACAAATTAAAATTAAATAATTAAACGAATTAAAGTATAAAGAAAAAAAATCCAATTTGCATTGTCAGCACATTATTTTCTGCATTTGTGCAATTTTTACGCCGATTTTGTTCTTAGTATCGTCTGTAAACGCACATATAACGGAGAAAAAAATCCTTTTTATTATTCTGTGCGAAAGAACTGTTTGTTAGTTCTGGGCCATGTCACGAACGCAATTAGTGAGTGATTCGTCAAGCACGGGCGAAGTCCTCCACAATAATAGCAAAGGACCCTCCAGCTGAAGTGTCCTTCCGGTAGTGACTGCATTTTGATTTGCACCCTAGCGCATTTCCTTAAAGTGCAAGTTCTCTTTGGCCCTCACAGGTAAGCGGACCTAACGGACGATCTTTCGCGCGCGCTATTATTTCTCGCCTTCGCTTCAATCGAATCAACATGAACGTTGAAAGCCAATTTCACCAATCGATCGTTACGTTCAGAAACATCATCCTAAGAACAATAGAGTTTTGACATGTTTTTGACACGCTAAGAACAATAGTTCAACGCGCGATCGCGCAGAAGCAATAGAAATGACTTTCTGAGCCGCGCCGTGTGATGAGAGATAAAATTAAAATCTTCAATCTGCGCAATCTCTCGCAAAAACAACGCGAATATCATTGTCGGGTCATTGTTTGTACGATCCACAATATAAAATATTTCTCTTGCAATTTATTATTTACTAGAGAAATATAATTGCTTTTCTAATTATATTCTTGAAAAAATACAACTCTAGTATCATGCATATTTATAAATGTGTGTGTGTATGCGTATATGTATCATTAGTATCTACGCGAGTTTTACTCTCGAGTTTCTCCGAAGAGTTATATCATTACAGATTGCATTCGACGATTCGATACATTCGAGTTTTCCGGCGGCGTAAAACGATCGGTGGATCTTTAGAATCGCGTGTCGCGCTACTTGGCCGTTTCGCGTTTCGGAATCTTGACGTTACAAGCAAGAGATGTGTATATCGCGGAAGGATCCAACCGAGAGACGGATATGTCTCTTTATTCTCTTTTCTCTCTCTCGAAAAAGATCGCGGTTGCTGTTTACACGCACGGGAAAAATCGTGCGGTTTCTGGCACCCGTTGCAACTCGATTCCCATTAAAGCAACACCCATTGTAGCTAGAAAACGTACATTGTGACGGTATTATTGTGCGCGCGGCGAAGACGCATTGTAATTCACTACACCATTCTCATGGCAACACGGCACGGCGTTTCTCGGCGCCTCGTAGCACGACACCTGGTAGGTGTAACGTTGCCGCCATTTTCTATTATAAGGATAATTTGATACATATCGCGGGCTGGGAGGCTCGACCGAGGGTCTTTGGCAGTTCTTGCTTGTCCGGATCTCTCTCTCATTCGGACGTCTTTAACGATCCTGAATACGTCACGGTCTGTCTCGGTTTTCTATTACGATTGAGATCGCGCGTTACGTGTGAATGTGATTCAACCTTTCGATTTATACATTCGCGAAAAACTGCGTCTAGACAAAAAGTATTAAGAAAAATAAGATAAAATATTCTTGAAATTATGAAAGTGATTAATTGGAATGAAGACCAGCAAGATATTTGATTGAAGTCTGTGATATATATAAGATTATATTTATATCAGAGTCTCTGGACGCAATTGTAACATAATTTTGTGACAAAGTTTGCGCTTACTTTACGCAAGTTTCTTTTTCCCGTGTAATTAATAATTGTCTCGTTAACGCTTTTAACGAACGAAACGGTACGCGATTAATTAGCCGTATCGACACTCGGACATTGACTTGTACATGGCGTCGAGAAGACGGAAGCCATCGGGTGATACACCTTTGGGGGTCCGCCGTGCGCGCGCTTGGATTTTGCTCACGTCGAAACCCTGTAACGAAGTTACCGAAGCTGGAAGCTCCTTCCACACGAACGACGGACCTTCGTATAACGTGTCTCAATTCCAAGAGCCCGTGTGCTCGAGAGCCCATAGAACCAAACTCAATATGGCGGAGTCAATTGGACGGCCCGTACTTTAGGGGTGTCCCTGCTTCTCTCATCCCTCTTTCTCTCCCTCGTCCGTTTTATCGGGCGTCGGGACACAGTCACTCTCTCTCTCTCTCCCTTCCTTCCCCCCTCACTCGCTCTTCTCCGCCGTTACGCCGCGTCTTCTTTCTCACCCTCTTGCGTACATAATGGGAACACAATCGACTTTGAAGTACAATCGATAGTTACGAGGTCCACCCGGCGAAAACGCCACGGCTCACCTCTTCATCGACTTTGAATGGCACACACGCGATCTACCCCCGGAGCAGAGCAGCCCCCGCCATATAGGTACGTGTACACACACGAGTTATCGCCTCTCTCTTGGAAAAGCATGGTGGAGACGCCATTTTGTTTCTGATACAAAAGCCACCGGCGATCTAATGCACGGTGAAAATTTCCGCTTTCAAAGGAAACGACTCGCGCGCGATTGTGCGAACGCGCTCTTATCGATCTTTTTATTTTGTATTTTAATTCACGCTGCGAAATATATTTACGCATCTGCGAGAAACCAAAAGTTGATATTATCCTAGTAATACCTTTATAAACTTTCTTTTTTTTTTCAGAGATCAATTAAAGATCTTCTCTTGTGCAATATATCTTCATCGACTCAAATGCCTTGATATTTGCTGCAATTTAACTGTATATCTGTTTTTTATCTACTGCGTTATATTTGGATTTGATTACATTATATTATTTAATTTTTTTTTTTTCATGAATCTCTTTTAATGTGCCACTTTTTTAAGACTTCTCATATAGCCCATATTATTTAGAATATTATTTCAGATTCATGTGTGCAATTATGCACAAACTTTTATTCACGCAACGCGTTTAATTAGAAATATAGAAATGTTTCTAAGTAGCTCTAGAAAATCTGTTAGGATACAATAATGCCGGTCTCTCTGTACACATATACTAGCAAGCTGGTGTATCCGGCGGCGGGTTAAAAACGTCGATCGTCACGTCGCATCGCCATGGTGACGCGGGGGCGGCCGGCAGTGCCGTTATACACACAACGGCGCTCATTTGTTTGTCATTTCCTCGCGGCGCGGCGACTCGCGGAAACAAAGGACGGGGCACGGAGACGCGGAACAAAAAGCAATCCGTTCGACAACCGTTCGCCCCGAGAGTTGTTGCTCGCGGGGGTCGCTATCCCCGGCGTCGTATAGGGATGAGAGAACACCCTCTTGTTGCAGCTCGCTTGTTCGCGAGAGAAAGAGAGAGAAAGGAAGAACAGCAAGAGAGACGGGCGGAACGGCGCGGAGGCAGAGTGAAATGCCGGGAATTACCTGTTCGGAAGAGCGCATTTCGTCGTCATTTTTATTTCGTTTCCGCGAAAAACTCCCGCTAACGCGGCCGCGCGATCCGATCTCCGCTCCGCGATGAGAGGCGGAGATGCCGATATTCTTAGAAAAGAGAGAGAATCGCGTCAGTCGCGATTTTAATATCTCTACGGGGAACATAAACTGCGATCGACCCACTTTGACCGGAGATTCGGAGTGAAGTAAAAATGTGTTTCGCGCGTTGCGCAAAATTGCACGCGGATTTGCGCCAAATGACTTGTCGCGCGACAGCGGATGCGCACAGCGGATATGTGGTTTTTTTTTTTTTTTTTTGCCTCTCCGCAACGATAATACCGCATATACCGTTTTGAGAATCGAACAAACAATTAGAGAACGCGGAGAATGATTGTCTACAGTTTGAAACGAGAGAAAATGCACTTCTCGTGTTGCGCTCGAAAAGCGTTAATTCGCGCATTAAAGTCTAATGCGTGTTTTCTTTAATAGAACCATGAATGGATATTAAGTTTATACGTGTCTCGCAGGTGGCACCCGTGAAAGGCGCGTATTTTACATTCATACAAAAACCGTATCGTAACGCCTATATCGCAGCAGCTGACGTCACAATTATCGCGACCTAAATAACTCTCGCTATATAAATTCAAACCCATCGCGCTGACATCGAACGTCAAGGCATTCACTGATACGTCAGCGCACTAAAGACGATCTGTGGAGGGTTTCAAAGAAGCTCGCGCGATTTAATCGCGCACACAACGATCGCGTGTGTATATACGTACGTATATATGTACATTTTATTATATATATATATATATATATATATTTGTTGTATAGCGAGTTCTTCGGACCAAGGATCTTAACAGCAGCGATACTATCTGTCGCGGGTGCTAGGTATCCTCGAAAGAGGACGTCAATGGCGGCCGTCGAGTGTCCGGCGTCTCGTTAGCGACGATGACTCTTCTACTTTACGAGCTCCGAAGCCTGCCGAGAAAGAGCTTAACCACATATTCTCCTATACGTCACACAGTAGCCGAGTGTCGATTACACGTATGGTGGATATAAATAAACCGGCGTGGAAATTAGTCTATGGAACGGTTTTTTCCCATGGCCGGCGCAGCGTGACTCTCGAAAGTGACGGGTTCAATTGGAACCTAAAGCCATCGAAAAGGTGAAGGTCTTCGTCGTCGCGGGAGTGTGTAGGTATGTGTATTACGTATATTTACACGTCGTCTCTCCCGCGATGTAATATCATCACTGTGAATATATATATATATATACATATATATATGTCGCGCGCGCTCGCGCGCATCCCGTTATTACGGTTAATTGCGATGAATTACAACTTCGCAGCCGGTAATCGGAGAATTGTTTCTTCGTAATAGCTGTTACGATAGCGATCGTTTCTCCGAGGTGAAAATTATCAGTATTGTTGTAATTATGTGTTTTTTTTTCTTATAATTAACGATATTTTAGCGAACTTATCGGAATATACTCAATGTTCGGATGCAATTATTTTGCAGCAACGAAGGTCGCTGTATATTCTTTTGTTTACGAGTCAAAAGACGTCATGACGAGAAAAGCAAGAAGTTGGACGATAGTGCGTAATTGGATCTGACAATCGCGTGGCGTAAATTTTGTCGTTTCTCTCATCGAATTATTTTCCAGACTTCTGGAAATGTTCCAAATAAATCAACATCAATTATCATTAGCTTAATTTTCTCTCTTTTTATTATCGTCGGAATGATGGTCCGCCTAAGAAAAAGTCAGTCCGAAAATAGATAAAATTACTTAATGAAAAATGCTGGCGCGCATTTGTGACGCTCAGCAAAATGGAACGACCACAAGAACATCGGATCTTTGTAACTTCTATGAGCCCACTCGATCTATTTCTGCACATGATTAACAGGCGCGTTATCCACGACTGAACGAGGTGCTACAACTCGTATAATACACTTCCCCGCTCTCCGGATAAACGGGAACGAAGGACCCATTGACTTCGTTCATTGATTTTACGTCAATCTGCAGAGAGTACCCTTACGGGAGTCTCCGTGATGCGTTTACCATAAGCGATAAGGGCGGCGCGCGGAGAGAGAAGAAGAGAAAGAGAGAAACAGAGAAAGAGAGAGAGAAAGAGAGAGAGAGCCATCCGTAGAGAGTCATCCGTTCGACACACCCTATGAAAGGGAAATAGAATAGAAATGACCCCCCATGGGAGTCGCATTAGGGACACATGGCCAGGCGACAAAGCCCGATTTCCTACCAACCCTCCAGGATCTTAGGCATGTATACGGTTACATAACGTTACGTATTCGCCACCCTTCGGATCGCATCAGGGGTTGGTACGAGGGGTTGGAATGTACACTCCCATACCACCCTTCAGCAATAGAAACGCCATTTTGTAAGCGAAGGACGATCGGCGAACAGACATATCTTTCTTTCGAATTTTGCTCGTTATTCTTGATATCATATTTGGACGAAATAAACAATCTGATATTAATTTGTTATTTTTCAGATAATGCGCAATGCAAATAGAGTTGAAAGCAATTTTGTTTCATATTGCGTTGATTTTACATATCACTTTATAACTTTTTAAACTTGGAATTTACTTTAAGTAACAATTACTAATGTTTTTGTTTTTTTTTTTAGACGAAATCGTTAAACACAAATGTTCGACTAATGTATTCACACGAGTTTTTAGTTTACTAACATATTATACAATTTTTTAGTAATTCTAAAAATCTTTTCCCGCGACAGTCAATATTTCAGAAGTATTTTATCTTTGCCGTACACGTCATAGTAATTAACGAATTTAAAAGCCGATCGCCGAATAATTGACTCGTTATCGCGTACACGCGCTGACTCGTATTTAATCTCTACTTCAGAGAAGCACAAAGAGGATCTACAGCAGCGAGGTGGCGAAACGGGAAGGATCAGGCCGTGTCGCAAATGGACCCGGTCGGGCGTGTTCTCCGGTAAAACCGGAGGATCTGTAGATCTGTATCGGGACACTGCGGACACCTGTTGTGTTGTGTCACCAAACTGTTCTCTAGGTTCGCGTTATCGCGTCCGGATTGAGTGAGTTCTCGTGTAAAGTCGAGACGTCGGCGGGGACACGGGAGGTCGACACTGCGGAGTAGTCTTTACTCTCTGCGAGAGGGAGGAAACAAAGGTTAATTTGGTACGAGCTGTAATCCGTCTCATCCGTCGGATGGAGTTCCAGGACTCACGGACGGGTGACAGCGGCCCGGATTACTGCCTCGCTCCGTCAAGGATTATATCGAGCGCGAAAAAAGATTAATCGGCGTTTCCATCCCCTCCTCCCTCAACCCCCAAAACCTCGTGCGTACTTTTAATGAAGCTGGGACGGTGTAAGCCAGTCGGCGAGTGTGGGGAGCCGCATACGAGGTTGCGTAATTGAGCGAATAATATAAGTTTGCAGCGCGTAGTGCGATAATATCTATATACATAATGCCATCTAGTAATTTATATTCATATGCATTATTGATATGTGATGCGAGATGTATAATTACAGTAAAATCTTTGTAGCAATTAAAAACACAATTTGGATATATACACATTAATTACCGATGATTTTGTTCGATTTGAGAATTTTTATTTGGTAAACGCCGGACGATTTTTTCTGCAAAGTACAGATTTTCAGAAAATGGCCGTCTTCCGCAGGACCTTAATTAACGCGGCGGTCGTGCCGCCTCTCCTCCGGCCGGGTCGCGGGATCGAGACGTGCCTGGGATCGCGATGTTACCCTATTGTTCGTCAATGGTGGCATTACGATACGGCTGTAACCATTGCGGGACGGCGCGGGAAGTCGAGTCGGCGCGGCGCGTCTCGTCGTTAATGTAATGGCGAAAATGGTGAAACGGCCCCGACATCACGTAGAGGTAATTCGGCACGCGTACGCTCGTCTAGCAAATTGATTTTCACGCCCCCGCGTCCTTACGGACACGTTTATTTCAACTGTGCTCTCACTGGACTACTATGCTCTTTTGCATGCGGATTTTACGAGAGCAAAAACCAACCAGAAAAGAAATTTTTCTTCCGCGCGATCGGTATCTTTCGATTATCAATACAAAAGTGTATTTTTTGAAAAAAAAAAAAAAAAAAAAAACTAAATTATTCTATTTTAAACTCCATCAAGTTGATAAGTTGCAAAATGCAAACCGCGACTTGCGTCCATAAATTAATCTTGGAATTAAAATATACAACTAGAATCCAACACATTCGTTTTGAATTAATTCAATTCGATATAAATCCGTAAATTCATATTGAAAACATATTGTATTGACATTCACGTTCCTCTTTACGTCCTGTTATTCTTCCTAAGAGTTTAGTTAAACAAGGTTGTTCTCTTGTGTTAAATGCTTAAAGGATAATCTTACAGATTTTTGTCGCATTTATGTATGGAAGTATTGTACAGTAAAATAACATTTGACCACACAAAAAGAAAATCCTATGAAAACATTCATGGATATGGACTAATATGTCAAATCTGGTTTCAGATCTCACTAGATCAATTTTTGTAGTTTCCGTTGTGAACGAGAGCAAGTTTACATAGGACTGATCTTCGCTCGTGCTACTTAAGAGCATTCGCAAATTTCGAGATAAATATCTAAAATAATATTTTTACAGTCATTGAAATGCAAGCATTTTTTTTAGCATATCTGCGAAATCGATGCTTTTCTAAGTTGTAGTAGTAGTATATATATATAGTAGTGAATATCTAAATATAATTTAACTACACAGATTATTATTGCTACATCTGAGTGACATTATCTATCAAATAACGCCTTAAATTGTGCGATCACCTAAGTTACATACAACCAAGAAAATAATTAAATACGATTGTAACTATACTTGACGTACACGAATTAATCTTTGAACAAAAATATAAAGTGTGAGAGATTTTATCTCCATTAATTAACCGTAGACGACTATAGAGTGATTATTTTATTACGCAAAATATCAAATATATATATATTATTATTTACATAAAATATCAAAACTTTCTGTTGAAAGGTGGTATTGTGTACACATTATGTTGAAATGGATTTTTTGTCTCTTCGTATATCCACTGAAACGAAGTCGGAAAATGAGATTACACCGGCGACAGGACGTGACGAGACGTTTTTAAAATACATTCGAAAAAAAAAAATTAAGAGAGGTGTGTGAGAGACAGTCGTTCCATTTTGCTGGTCTCCTGCCCTAATTGACTCGCGCCGACATCCAATCGGGCCGCAAATTATAGGTCTCGAGGAAAAGGGCGATTATCTGTGTAGTAAGAGAGACCACAAACAAACAGTGGAGCGCTGACTATGGAGAAACGCAAATGCCAGTAAAGACCACTTTAATTCCGTTAGCCTGATCCTGTGATGGTAGGTAGGTACAAGGATAAGCTTAGATCCATTGATCGCGTAAAAACGCGTGTTCAAACGCGTGTTGACGATAATCTGTCATGTTTGGTTTACGTGCGACTTGAGAGTAGAAAACTGCCTGTCCGTGTCATAACAAATGTGTATTGAAAGAAATATCAAAAGTATCAGGCAAAAAATGTAGTACCAAAGGAGTAAAGTCTAACGTCCACATAAGTGACCGTAAAATTATGATTGCTATCGTAATCGATTTTTCTTGAAAACCTCGTTCGAAATGAGACAAAGAGATTTCAAAATCTCAGCGCTTAAGTACCGCATCTAAACGTTTCGAATTCTTATCAGGCGACGCTCTTAAAATCTAATCGATTTTTAATAGGCCTGCACCGCAAACAAGAATGTAATTTGCGAGGGTAGGCGGGTTGGTTACTGGAACACAACATGCACGATCAGCGCAAGTGAGAGACGACACCGATGCCAATTTGCATGCGTGTGCGATACTTACACAATCTCAAAGATGATTCTCTCTCCACAGCTGGCTTTCCCGAAACACTCTCCCGGGTGACGGCAGTGTCTCCGAGAGGAGACGCATGAAACGAACTGGATAGACTCGGGATGCGTTTAAGTAGATCGAAATCTTATCATCCGCCACGATCGGCAATGGGTCACGCTCAAGTGGACTGTCTAATTTATCGAGCGCGACAGAGCGATAATAACCGGCGGCTGTCCGTGAAGAGAGAGATGCTGACGATAATAAGAATAATACAATAATAATAATAACAATAGCGATGGGTGAAGAGAGAGAGAGAAACAAAAAAATACGTGAACAAAAAGAGAAAGAGAGAGAGAGAAAGAAAGAGACAAAGAGAGCAGCAACCGCTCCTCGCGATCCGAGGCCATCGTGCGGTGTGAAGGTCTACTTAGCATTCGGTGTCACGTAGACCCCGCGTTTTAATACATCAAAAACTCCTTCCTCTCGGAGTCGTCGGGGGTTCTCCAGCGCGATCCTCCTTGCTGGGTGCGCGACACCCCTGGGGAGACTCACCCCGCGAGCGGCATTCATTTGTTCGGAACCCGCTCTATACCGGAAGAGAGAGAGAGAGAGAGAGAGAAAGAGGAAGAAAGGGCGCGCGCGCAAAAGAGAGAGAGAGAGAGAGGGAGAGAAAGCGATGAGTGCCTTTTGTTTTGCCGGGGGCGAGCTCCGATTGGCGCGTTCGCTCGGTCGCGCCGGCCATGGCAGCCTTTTCCCGGGCTAGGGATATCGGGCCAATAGCTTACTCGAGGGCGTTCCTGGGGCGGGGATTGCTACACGTCCCGCATCCGTCTCTTGTCGGTGTCATTATTATTATTATTATTGTTATTATTATTATTATTATTATTATTATCATCGCAGCCGCGGTGATGTATACCTTTATGAGCTTCCGGTCGCGTCCGCAACGTCGGTAACTGCGACGATCCAAGAACGATCCATCACGTTCGTCCGTTCCACAGCAGATGTCGTTTGATGTACTGTCGCTGACGCAACGCAAAACTTCGAAACTACATCATTGGTGTAAGCAACGAGCCGACGTTGACGTATCGTAAGATCACATACACAAGCAAACGTAAGAAGAAGTCTCAATTAGTTTGACATAATGAGAAACAAAACGTAGTTTCTTTGTGCGTATTGTCTTTTGATACGAGCGATCTCTATTTTTTGTTACTACTCTATGGCGAGGAGTCGTCGTGTAGAAAGGTGATTCTTTTCTCAATTCTACAAGTTTATATCTAATTGCTAGTTCCGTGACAAACAATCGTCGGTAAACGTACGTGAACTGTGTAAATAATTCTGCATACATGTCTCATCTATTACCGCGGTTTAGTTAGTAAAATTATCCCAAATGTTCAACAAGAAGAAAAACAATCAAGGTCGCGCATCTCATTACTGTCGCGTTCTCCGTGTTTCTATCATCGCCCTGAAGTTGCAGCGTTTCTAGCGACGAAAGTAGCGAAATGGTTGACGCGCGTCAAGTGGTTGTTTCGCGGCGGAAATTCGTGAAAATTCGTTAGCCTCGCGACGTTTACGCGTGATGCGCGAATACCTCGAGCGAAAATATCTGTCGAACACGGATCTCGCGAAGATCGAGCGTGTCGGACTCGTCGCAATTTCGTGTCGTTAATTCGACGGATACTCGATTTGCTTGCAGGACAGTGATCGCCCGACTTGAGTGACGTCACGGCCGTCGCGCGTCCGAACGTTCTGATTCCAGTATTAATTACCTGTTTCTTCTTGCGCGCCCAAATTATGGATTGATCAGGAAGAATGGATGGATGATTCATCGTCAAGTTCAAGTCAGTCCGCTCAAATTCGGATCCCATTCACGAGGAGACGCCGCTGTTATTTCTTGGAAGAAAAGGGGAGAAAAGGATGGCAATTTTTTTTTATAGGTACGTGTATAAGTTCTTCTTTTTACAAAGTTTCAAATATATGCATGAATAACAATTCATTGAGTAAAAAAATGGTAGTACCAAATGAGCGCCATATTGCAGAATATAAATCTTTAATTGCATAGAATTCTTTGCACGCAATAAACATTTTTCTTGATACTCGGAGTATTGAAACAAAACTGTCGTTTACACTAATAATAATTCTCATATTCTCTTCTCTATAAAACGCGATCTGATAAACGATCATATCTCACATATTCGACTCGTTTTGCGGAGCGTAAAAAGTTTATACGAGAAAGTCGTTGGCAAACTTCGGTATAATTCATCTTGCTAAAGGTCAGAGGTTTTAATATCCTCTGCTGGACACCCACTTGGCAACGATAATTTGAATTAATAAGTACAAATTGGTGGTGTGTGTGGCGGACCCTTGCTGTGCTCGCCGATGCAAATGTACGAACATCCGATCTTGAGCGCATCGATGATTCTTCCTCTCTACTGTCACTTTCAAATTAGTTTTTGCAATAAAAAAGTAGACGATTTTATAAACTCGCTAAAGGAAACGTAGAAGATAAATTTGCTGTTTTGCGGAGATGCTTGGCTGTATTGTCACGGGGTTAAAGCAGTCGGTCGAATTACAAAGTCGAAATTCCTCGTAAACTCGACGTTTTCGTGACTCGAGTACTTTTGTAAATTTATGGGGATACCGTAACGAGCACGCCGATATA
Source organism: Pseudomyrmex gracilis (assembly GCF_002006095.1). Classification (NCBI taxonomy): domain Eukaryota; kingdom Metazoa; phylum Arthropoda; class Insecta; order Hymenoptera; family Formicidae; genus Pseudomyrmex; species Pseudomyrmex gracilis. The sequence continues at coordinate 215,030 of NW_018020763.1, forward strand.
CCGTGCGCTGTTGTACATATGTATAATAACAACAAGCCTAGTGGCGAAAACCGCGTGGCCAAAGTTTCCTCTACGGTCGATTCAGATATAGAGGGATACATATATTCGTCACTCTCCACACTGTCGGGGTGCGAGCAAATGGCGCTCATTTGTAGTGATAGGGATCGGTCGGTATTTCGCAAAAAGCGCCGGGCTTAACGACCGAGATGCGCCTATGCGATATCCGGTCACAGATACGTGAGTGATATCGAGCGCGGCTCGATGCGTCTACCGGAATTAAAAATGTATTACGCAAGGTGTCGTGGCCCGTTTAACTGGCGAGAGTTTGCGTCACGAACACTGGTATGATATTTTAAATTATAAAATTAAGTAAATATATTTATTTATACTTATATTGTTTTGCAAGAATATAAACATATTTCCACATTTTTATGCATAGTATAAATATAGTTGTCTACAAAAAGGTAGGTAGTTTTCTGTGTATATAGCATGTGTTTCTTTTTACTGTGTATTTTTCAAAAAAACAAAAAACAAACAAACTCATCTTTACTTAACTTTTCGTTCTGCAAAACTGAAAAAATTCTCAATAACAAATTAATATTCTTCTTACAATCAGTAAGTATATAACCTTTAAGAATTAATTTCAAAACCATATGACTTTTATACCCGTATTTTCGTCAACAATAAAGATCAGGTTAAAATTAGTCTTTAGACGCTAAACGGCCGACCTGGAGCTCGCTCGCGTCTAATTAGCGCATATACGTTCTAGCGTAAAAGATTGCTATTATTCATAACATTTCACGTTGATATAAAGAGAGACCAGGTCTCCCTATACTATCCGCGTCATATACATATAGTATAACATTCGCTTTCACATCGATTCCTAGAAGGCGGCTCATCTGCATGAGAACAGTGGGGCGGCGCACAAAGCGGGGGCCTATAATTAGCGAGCTGACGCTAGTGGTTTTATAAAACGCACTTTCTGGTAATTACCTGTTCGACGATATCGCGCCCCGCGTAACATTGCACCTCCCCTGTGGTACGTATCGTCCGATTTATCGCTGGCGGACGTGTCTTAGATTGATGCGCCGCGCGCCGTTGTTCGCGCGATGCATAATGCAAGGATGCCCGTCCCGCTTGTCGTTCCGCACGACGTAAGTGCATTGTCTCTACGTTCGACTGTATCCTACATTTTAACACGAAACTCGGAAAAACCGCCGTCGTCGGTTATAACAGCGCGCGTCTCGGCGCGTTGCTTAAACGAGATACGAGCCGACGGACAATTACTTTTTTTTTTTTTTCTTACCGCAGTGCGTATGTTTCGCGTTCTTTGTTAAACAGCGAGCAGGAACGTTTCCGCGATGTCACCTAACGGCACTCTCTCCCTTCCCATAAATAATCATGCACGATAATCAAGTAATTAGCAGGCGGCTTATTTCGCATCACAAACGTAAGCAACCGTGTGTATACACAACTCCGCGATACATATGTTTCTTTTTATTCTCATAAATAATTTATACCCAATTTCTTTAAAAATTGATCTTGTTTTTCTTTATCGTTGTTTATCATTTTATTAAAAGATGATATTAAAAAAAAAAAAAAACAAATAAACAAACTAAAAACATTTTTAGCGAATATGCAGGAAGAAAACTACGTATCGACATATTTAAGTAGTTACTCGTGCGAATATTTTATTCAAATCAAACATCTCTATTTCATAAATAACGAGCAAGATATTTCCGATATTCATGTGAATGATGCGCGTCGCGAGCGTTATGCAATCGTAGATAATTCTGGGATATGCACCGGCTCCGCGATATATCGCGCCTCGTTCGTTTGGGAGCGTTACCGCGTTTTTCTCGGTTGGCACTTCAGTCGACGACGACGATGACGACGACTAAAGCCGTCGTCGCCGTGACGACGGTGGAACGGCGAGGAAAAAGGGGGAAGATGCCATGGGACGGATACATAGGAGAGGCGCAAAAAAAAAAAAAAAAAGAAACACCACGACGCGCGAGCGTCGGAAGGCGTTGAGAAATGTCAGCCGGCAAATTGGAAGAGGGGGTGGCAGTCGGAAGAAGAGGGAGAGGAGAACGGGCGACTCTCTACGGCAGCCCCGACGTCAAATAAACATGCCAGGACGAGCAATTTCGAATATTAGAAGATCCCGCAGGATAGGTGCATCCTGCGTCACGGCGCGTGAGCTACGGTGATGACGTTCGACCGCAGGACGCATCGGAGACTCGCTTGCGCGGTCCGTTGCAATTGCAAGTGCTGACCGCAAAGTAAATGGCCAGCGGAAATTAAAGATCCTTCTCTCGCGTCGTCGCTAGAAAGACGAGAGTTTGAACGTCGCTCGATGCGAGTGTTAAACTCCGAAGGACAAAACGTGTCCCACGATCTTTTGTAAAATTTTTCCTACGCAAATCTTGTCTTTATGATATCGAATCGATTATACAGCTTATCGTTTTATTACAATGAAAATAAGTGGCTTAAAACTCGTGGATGGTTTAAAACTTGCGAGCACAGTACATTTAGACAACATAAAAAATTTAATTCAACATAACTTTTATTAATAGAGATATGTGAGATACTCTGTTGTATTAATAAAAAAAAAAAACAAATAATATTTATTAACATAATTGATAAATATTGAAATAGGTTGACAATAATATGAAAAAATAGGAATAATTTTGCTGAGGTTTGTGGTCACTCTGCGCAGCTACAGTAATAACGTAAACGCAATAAGAGATTGTCATTTATGCTTATTGCTATAACGCGCTAAGATAAATTACGTAAAATATAATTTACATCTTCTACTTGAAGAGAAACTATTAAATGCGAGTTGTATATTTAACAACATGTAATAGCGTACCAGAATAGTGATCAAAACACAATGAGGGGGATCCGTCAGCATCCGTCTATCTTTTTTGATTGGGAGGGGAAAGGTTTCAATTGAGGGAAGAATTAATCACCGTCTCTCCCGCATTTTAATTCGCCGAACGAACAATTAGAAATGCACGTTGCTGCTTCTCCCTTGTAATGTTCAATCGTTTATCGCATTAAATCGTGAATACAATGCTAATATACATCAATATATATATATATATATGTATATATATTTCAATTTATATTATATATTGTAGTATATATGAAAAAACTAATTGCATCTTGATATATTTGAGAGAAATCTCTCCAAAAAATGTAAATCGCGAAATATAACTTAACAACTTTGATATCGATTTCTTTGTGCTTTCTTAGTAAAGTAATTGACATCATACGTTAATCAGAAATTGGGATCACGTAGGCGCACGTCGATTTTCGAAACACAAAACCGAATCGGATAATTTTCTCGAGAGAAAAGGCGAAGATCTTGAGTTGCGCGCGAGCGCGCGTGGCAAATTTAAATAATCTTTCACAGATAGGAGGAGAAAGAGAGAAAAGAGCAGAAATGAGACTTGTGCCGGGGTGGCGCACCCTGTAATCTCGGCCACGTGCAACTACGGGGTGGAAAGGCGTCGATGAGGCAGGGCCGAACAAGCCGCAGTCGATAGCGGCACCCGAAGATACGACGCGATATAATATAAATATCTGATAGAGAAATAATGTTTCTCTCTCTCGCGAGAACACCCAACAACGATAGCAGAATGGCGACCGCGCGGCGTGAAAATTTTATTGGCTCAAGCCGCTCGCGGATCTCCGATCGGCAAATCGTTCGCTCGGCCGCGTCACGCTCGACGGGGATCGAGCGATGCTCGGCCAGAGCGCGATTCGCGCCGGATCTAATTTGCATGAGATCGAACGCGCCTGCCCGACTTAAGTATAAGTTTCTGCATCGGAGTGCTGGCTGGCAAAAAGGCTCGCCTGACGAGCGCGTTGCGCGCTCGTTAGATCTCGCGCGTCGATATAGCGCGATTGCCGCGTCAAATTATTCGTTTCGTCGACAGTGTATTGATATGGCAAGATTTATGAAAGACGTTTGAGAAGGAGTTTACTCATTTATTATTTAGTGTTTATTTAAACATTAATAATAAATTATATTTTTTATAACACAATATTTTACATAAAAAAGATTAATATTGTGTTATTAATCAACAATATATAAAAAATTATATGGCATCTTTGAATGACTTTGGATAGTTTAATTTCTTATTTATTGATTTTGTATTAGTCTCTCTTCAAGGAACTATTAAATAAACAATTAGGAGCTTTGTTAATATTTATTTTTTATTTTTAACACATAAAGTATGTTTTTGATACTGATGTTTAAATAAGAAGAAACATTGTGTTCCTCCTTGACATCCGTGCTTCCGTATGACGAAAAGCATCATCGTAATTGTATATACAGCTTTCTCAGACTTTAGAGATAATAACATCTCGCCCGCTAATATTGATTATCCTTTGTAATTAATGTGTCAATCTCCCTCTATTCCGGCAAAGAAAGCTAATTGCGGAACGCCTCGTATCTCCTTCAAATTACCGTCGCCCGACGCCGTCGAGATATCAGCCGACGAGCTTATACGCACGAGGAATCATCTCCGATACTATCGCATGATAAAAGTTGAAAAAACGACCGAGAAACTACGCGGCTCCAACTGCCAGATCCATTTCGCGCCAGTTCGATCTCGCTCGAAGGCAACAGTGCTGTAGAACGTAGGCGCTTCGAGGGAGTCGTCGTCTTTTTCCTCAAAAAGAAAGAAAGAGAGAGAGAGAGAGAAAGAAAGAAAGAAAGATCGAACGCGTTGCCTGCCACAAATAGCCGGTCGAGCGGCGGAACAAGATGGAGGGAGGGTGGGAATCAAGGGGAGGAGAGTAACATGCCGAGGACGTCTCAACGATGACTGGTGCATCGTGGTCGAGATGTGAAGCGGAGACGCGTGATTCTCAGAAAAAGGTCCAGGCCACTCGCTCCGTCTGATAGAGTCATCACGTGTCGGCGCTAGGATAGTACTTTTATTGTAACATATCGAGTATGGGGCACACACCGGCTGCGCGCGCGCGCGCGCGCGTGTGTGTATAAGAACGGCCGGGGTCCGGTCGCGGGCAACGAGAATGAGAGAGAAACGGCGCGTTCCTTTTTCGAGCAAGGGAAACCGATTGCGGGGTTAGTTGTCTCGTACACGCAGCGGGGGTGCTTCGACGCGGCCGATGTATATGATCGATCTGACACACGGGGCACCGTACCCATCGTCGCACGTACCTGGTCTCATCTCGCCGGGATCTCGCCGGGATCTCCCGCGGTACAGCCGGCCTTGTACAAACGAGAACTCGACAGTCCTCGTAACAGCTCGAACACAACACGCGAGCTTGTGTCTCGCGTTGTCGAGAATTTGTTCGAGAGTTATTCTCGTTCGTTTGTTAGCGAGCGCCGGATCGATCGAAAATTACACGTAACAGTTACAATTGATTTCGAGGGCGCGAGAGACACAAGTTGTCCCCGTGTCCATACGCTTGTGTGTCGACAGAGAGTACACGCGAAAACAAAAACAGCATGAGCGGCTGCGAAACAATTTGTAGAACCAAGTATATCTCGCGGCCTCTAGGCTGCGAAAGATTTAATCGCGGCCGGCGCTACTGATCAAAACGACAGTTTCCTGGTTCCGCGCGCGCGCACACATACACACACACACACATACACGGTTTTAGCAACATCACTATACGGGATTTCATCGCGGTGACGTAAATACCGATCGCGACGTATCGTTCGTTGTATCGCTTCCCGGTTAAATCCCGTTCTCGGAAAGATCCGATCTGCATGTTCGATTTGCTATTTAACGACTCGACGCGAGCCGGTGCTACCGGCAAGTTTTCTACGCTTCGTGCGTTGATTAGCATCTTTTGCTATGTAACTACGCGTAGAAAAGAGCGTATGAACCCGATATTATTTTAAATTACGGTCAACAAAAAAAAAAAAAACTTCACTTGATAGACGTGAGGCGCAATTTAATCTAGCATCAAACATATTGAGGTTAAATTTTTTTACCGCTCGATCTCGATGCTTTCGGATTACGAGAATTATCTCTTGTTTCACGTAAGGAGAAACAAATGTGTTAACGTTTTTTTTAAGGCACATGCACCCTCTTCCAGTATTAATTCTATCGAAATTTTATTCAAAAACACTTAATCTCTCTGAAAAGTATAAAAGCTTGGAAAATCACGGGTGAAGAGAGATAAGCTACAGAGTTTCTGTCAACTTCGAGACGACACGAACGACGACAGCGGCTGTCTCGTCGACACGCGGGCAGATGCATTATCGTAAGTATGAGATTGCGTGTTTCAATTATCCGAGAGGTGGTTCGCCCTGAGGTGTATATCGGGGGATTGTCTTCGTCCTGGCTCTCTCTCTCCTTGTCTCTCTCTATCTCTCTCTCTCTCTCTCTATCTCTCTCTCTCTCGTTCTCTGCTCCTCTCCGCGGCGGTTCGCGCGCGAGGAATCGCTTCATCATAATCGGTCATCCGGCGTTTTTCTACGGGACCGGACCCCCTACCGGCATGACGCCCGGATATCTTAGCATCGAAATGCCGCGCTGACAGGCAAAGAATTTGATATCGTGATTAGCTCGTTACGGCATTGTGCGTTAACGCGCTGCAACGACTCCGCTCGATCTTTCATTTTCTCCGTCTCTTCTGCGGGGAGAGAGAGAGAGAGAGAGAGAGAGAGAGAGAGAGAGAGAGAGAGAGAGAGAGAGAGAAAAGGAAACAGCGAAATGACAATGTCGAGTTCTCGATATCTCGATATCGAAGATCCGACACAATTGAATTCATTCGCGTGATGTGTAAACGAGTATGCCGCGTACGAGTTACACGTAGCGTAACTAACTCTCTCTAATTAGCGTATAATTTGTAGACGTGCGAGTTTGTGTGCCGGTTTGTTTTTTTATCGGAATTATCATCGCGGGGTGATGCAAGAATAATTGCCGTGCATTCTTAGGAAGTGCATAACTGGTGGTTTGTAGAAAATAGAAACGCGTGATTGTTTCCTCTCAAGAAAACACCGAGCGTTACTGAAACCATTTATTACATTCTCTTTCTCTTCGGAGGTAGCGAATCAATCATTGTTTATTTTAATTACCTCGTTTCACACGCAGCATCAGCAGATTACTTCTGTCAAATTGATGTTATTAAATTTTCTTCTAGTATATTTCCAAGAGATCTTTATTTTTCATCGCTCGAAAAATCGCGAATTCTTTATCATCACTTTCGCCCTTTTCGTCGTTCGTCGTTTAGTAACCTACTAACGACGTACACGTCTCCCGAGTTTGTTTCGCATACACTCGGTTCAACTCGCGAGCTCTCTTGGCAGAGGCTATCGGCTGGATCGTGTGCCAGAGAGCAACGGAAGAGCTGGTAGGTACATAGCGGAGTCGCAGTGCCGCCGTGTCGGAGGTGTCACGATAATTCAAATCCCTCCTATTCTTCTATTTGCACTTCGAATCCTACCCTTCGACCGGGGTGCACCCATGGGCGTTGCTCAACCGTGGCCTCATTACCAAAGCAAATATTTTATAGACGACCCCCACGACGACAACGACGACGACGACGACGACGACGACGACGACGAGATTCGTAGGAAAGAAGCTGGAGCGCGGAGACGAGATGCCGTCGCATAGAAGCCGAGATGTGAAAAGAGGGCCTCGTATATAAAGCTGCGAGAGCTCGCGCACTTTCTCTCTTTCTCTTTCCCTCCTCTTCCTCTCTTCCTGTCCTCCAATCTCTGCTCCGACCACTGTTGGCGACGGGGAAATAAAAGGAATCCTTTTTCATCGGCTCCCGTGATTCATCTTTCAACTCGCTTGTTTTATATCTGACGTTCGATGCCTTTCCCCTCGTAGCGACGTCGTCGATATTCCGGAGTGAAGCGATCGGCGTTAAAAATTAGATAGGTCGTGCTCTTTTCTTTTGTTTCCCTTTTGTAACTCGCGAATCGATGCCGAGAAAGAGAGGGAGAGAAGGAATCCGGGAGAACGAACAGTTTTCCTTCTAAGAATTGTGAATTGTTAACCTGTCTCAAGATTTATAAGTGCGCTATTATTTTAGAAAAATCGCGATATTATTTTTGAGCCGTTTAAAAACAAACTGTTTTTTCACACGAGATTTTTTATTCAACAATCGAGAGCTAACATTTGCGTTTATCACTTTATCATTCAACGCAACGTGTAATCACGAGCATTTCCGATTCGCACCGAAATCCACGATGTTTGATCAAATTCTATAATACTCTTAAATTGATCCTTCGGCCAACGGTTGCAGCGCGAGCGCCGCTGTGTATCCTCTGGTATTCGATTGAATCGTCAATTTGTCTAGCATTATATCCGGATCTCACCGAGGAACGGGGAATGGAACGGGGGAATAGAAGGATGGACGCGGGAGAAATCAAAGGGGGAGGGAAGGACAAGCGAAAGGAAGGAAGGTAAAGACGGGCCGTGAGTCTCCAAAGGATTTCGTGTATTTAGGATAACAAGCTGCTCCGCCTCCGAATTGGTATGCAGAGACTCGCGAGTAACTCCTTTATATTGACATATCGTCGAACGTGATCCAAATACATGCGACATTATACCGAATTGCGAACAAAGCTGCTGGTCCGCGGCTGCCTCCTCGTCAAATTGCTCGTGAATAGAAAACAAATCGTCCGTAAGGCAAATTCCGCGCATTCGGCTAGAAGCGTATATGCGAATCGATTATGTGCGAGTCGATTTTGTCTCGGTCGAAGAAAGCCGCACTGCCCGAACTCGAATTTCGCAGATATCAGTGCTTTCTATTTCTGATATGAAAATAGATATCGTATATTGTATCGTGTTTTTTTTTTGTGTGTACGTATAAAAAGTATTACGCAGACAAAACAAAAATGGTAAAAAAAAGAAATCAAGTAACGTTTTTCTTTCTCTGTCATATTTTTTAAATTATTATTTTTTTACAAATATACATCACACGTATTATATTTTCGCGACATCTTGCCGTGTTAATACACTTTCGAATTATAGGAAATTACTGCAGTTGTTTTTGAAGCGCGGTAATGCGCGCGTACATGTACTCGGTGATGCGCGAAAACAATGACAGGAAACGTGGATTTTTTTACGCGACCGTACCGGCCAAATAACAAAGTAACCGAAGATGGATATCCGTTTCAAATATTCACGCCCTTTTCGCGCCGCCGCGTGAAATTGATGCGTTTAGAAACCCCTTTACTGGTAGGCGGACAGTTACGACGGCATAAATATTGCCGAGAGCCCTGCTGACCACATGGCACAGATACGGCCCTGAATAATATGCGTGCCCGCGTATACATGGCCCGCGGGTATCGGAAAGCTTCGTCGTCGAAAGTGACGATTCCCCGAGTTTTCCTCTTGATAAGTCTCGCTTTGTTTCTTTCCGGGATTTCGATCTTTTGTTTTTTTGCAAATTATTCCACTAAACATACGAAGAATAAATAAAAAACCTAAAGAAAACATTTTCAAACGTTGCATATAATTCTACTCACGGCGACTGTCAAGCTCGATTAAAAAATATTTCAACAAAAATATACTTTTTTTTTTGTCGATCGATCTTTATCTCGATTGAATATAAGAAATTTTAACGGAAGGTACAACGCAGATGATGGATATATACTAATATCTGTCATATGCAGGATGTTGAGTGCGTGAAATATTTTTAGCGTCGCATCGCGATAAAGCAATTTGCCAGTCGGCGTCGTCCTGAGAGAATCCGGATTGCATTCCGATGCATCACGGCTTGCAGCGCACCGCCATGTAGTCGCTTTACGCCGTGCATCTCGGTGTGAGCGAGCGAGCGAGCGAGCGAGCAAGCGAGCAAGCGAGCAAGCAAGCAAGCAAGCAAGCAAGCAAGCAAGCAAGCAAGCAAGCAACCCGCGCGCGTTGCACGGTGACGGTATTTGTTCAGGCATTCCGGTAGGAAATTCTAGGCGACTAAGAGATTATTCGCGGCACCCGTTGCGTGAATATATAATAGCGCGACGTGTTTATGTATCCAGCTATGACAGGCACTTCCGTTTCCGTCGAGCGCTCTTGACTTCGTTCCGTTTCTGAGCGCGTAAATGTGTTTACGTACACACACGTGCACCGATACACATCGCGACGTCGTCGTCGTCGTCGTCATAGTTGCCGTCATTGTCCCGTGCATCATGCGTAACACGCGGTGTTCGCGGCGCCGATTGCCCGTCATCGATAGATTTCTCCGATACATTTTCGAGACATCGAGCTTTTATCGATTCGCGAGTTCCGCGCAATCTATACGCGCGCAAGGTACACGGTCGGAGGAAACTTTGCCGCGCGACTCCGGCTGCAAACTTCTCGAAAGCAAAGTTTAACCGGAAAACTAAGTAGCTTTATGCACAGTCCGTTGAAGCACCTATCCTTTGGGAAAGTTAACGCTGAGAGAAATACAACGCTTTGCATTTTTAAACGTCTATAAATATTTCAACACGGAGATAGACGCGCACTGTGTATTTTACGCGCGCGCGCGCGAGATAGTAAATCGCGCACAATTTATCTGTTATTATTTAATAGATACGCACTCTTTTCTAACGCGTTAAATTTTAATCGACGAGACGGACCTTAAGTATCTAAACTCGATTGAAATCTTTCAGATTCGCGTGTACGTGTCACGCCAATTACTTTTTACGGCGATTAAATATTTTATCGCGCTATGATGACTATTAATATGTGTGAGAAAACGTGTGAAATACTAAGAACAAAATTATTTTTTGACGTTGTTCATAATTAGTAGGGTATTATCCGCCGCGACCTTGAGGTGTTAAATTCGCCATTAACGCGCCACGTCACGTCGTCGCCGCGCGCGTTACTAATTCGACTTTAATTCCTACGATTATTTTCAACGCGCCGACCACTATATGTATATGCTCACTGCCATTACGAGCGTCCATTTATTTCAACTTTTCCTACCGCGCGTCGCCGCGCGTTTCCTGGCTATCGTTCTTCTTCTCGTACACTCGAGCGATTTATCGGCTTCTTTCCTTTTCCGACCATTAGCTTAATTAATTCGGGTTTTAGGGTTTCCGCCACTACCGGGCGCGCCGAGCCAAGTCAAAAGTGTCAAACCGTACGGACGGCGCTTTGAAAAATGGTGCGCCCAGGGTGTTAATTGTCTCGAACACGAATATCCTTAGGGGGCGCGCGCCACCGGTTTGTACAACACTGATCGCCATCTGTTCCGTCAAATGACTCTGCATGTTGCAACAATGTTTGCTCTCTCTCGGTTTACATGTAAAAAACGTATATGAGAGCTCAAACGAGAGAAGTTCGCCGAGTTCATATCGGCGTCGGTGTAATTGTGTTTTCCCTGTTTACGTAACCGAGAGACACTAGATCGTTTTATACCGCGGTTAATTATATACACAGTAGAAATTCATCCTTATGGAGATAGAAATACTTTATGATATTATAAATTTTTGAAACTTTATTTATTTTACAAAATTAAACAAAATGTTGCGCGATATTTTTTTTTTTTTTTTTTATCGAGAAAGAACGAACGATTCTGTATCGCGATACGATTATACGCTGTTGCTAAGCTTCCTTTTGCAACAGTATATACGAGGACACAACTTGCGTACCGCGTCTGTAATATCTCGGAGCAGCCGGCAGCAATGGCCGCAACACAGAATGAGATAAGCGTTAGAATTCATCTACATTGTAATGATTTATATAAAACGTGTACACACACACCGCACACACAAGTGTGCACGTCCGTCTTTTGATTAACACGCTGGTAATGCGATGGTACATACATCGGGTGCGGTATCTCCTGATGTACACACATATATATGTGTAACGGTAATAATTTATAAATAATTTAGATATTCATATTATTAGAGAGAGATTTCTCTATTCCGTTTTATGAAGCGAGCAAACTCAATATTGTTCAATCAATACATCCCTCGCAACCAGCTGGAACAATGATACTCTTTGTTGATTGTTGCGCGTGTCCCTCGGGCAACTTTTGCGTTTTGTATTGTTTCTTTATAACTTACACACAAGTGCTCCGAGTGACACGATAACAACAAGTCGATTGCATCAAAACGATCTTTCTAAACAGCAAACGATTCTCCTTCACATAATAATGCGTATGTGACTTTCTATCTGCGATCTCTATTTTTCTCGAACGAGAATACAGTCATGTAGGTATGCGCTCATATGGCATTCTGCAAAGTCAATTTCGCCGTATGCAAGAGCTTATTTTCTCCGTCATAAATATCATCTCACTGCGTAGTTTTTTATCAACTTACTTTCATGCAATCTAACTGTCGATTCTGCGCGCATTATGTTCTATATCTTACATTGTATGCTCTTCTCTAAATTTTATTGCTTTACTTGCCGTTTCTAATTTTTTCGGGATTTATTTTGTTTTAATTTGCAGTTATCAATACACTGTGTGCGTTGTCACTCAAAAAGATCCATTGAAATTTTATACGGTGTTTTTGATAATCTTCTTAAAATTCCGCTAAGTGGAACTCAAAAGCGACGATAATAATTCGCAGCGAACGGTCCCAACGACGCAAAGAGACACGAGAGAGAGAGAGAGAAACGACTATTTTTCTCTCTCTCTTTCTCTGTCTTCCCCTTTCTCGGTCTATGGTATATCATTGGCCCGGACTGGGCGGAGTACCGCGCGAGGCAGGCGCCGGCAGCGATAGATACCGCTAATTATCGATCGTAAATAACGTCGCGGGCCGCACGGCAGCCCGATCCTATCGGGTTCCTCGGTTCCACCGGCGTATATCGCCGATGTACGGTTTTAACCCGCAGTTCCGCGGCGCGGTGGCGGCGGCGGCCGCGCGATGATATAGGTGCGCATCGCCTCTGAAACTTGGCCGCCGAAAGGGAACAGGTCTCCGGGCCTCGTCGTCGTTCCTACCGACGATGCGCATGCGGTCGCTCTCAGGGTGGCTTGGGTATATTACACGCGACGTGGCCGCGCACGGTTATTACAACGAGTGTGCGATTGTAATTGCGGCCATGCCCCGGCCTTTCTCTCTTTCTCTCTTGCATACCGACGCGCCGCAACGTGTGATTTGCGTTGCGCTGCGGGAAACGCGCGCACGAGTCGCCGACCGGCTACCTGGCGCGAGTTAAGTCTGCGAATGTATACGGCCACGCTCGGCTTCCGCGCTCGATTCCCGGCTTTGATAATGGCGACCGCTTTCACGCGGCAAAGAAAAGCGCTGATATGTAACGAAGAAAAAGATTTATTGTCTCCGTGAAGATATTTAATAGTTACGATCGAGTTCACTTCGCCTCGCAAGACAAAGAAAATCGATTAATAAAACAACTACGCGTGTACGTATTATGTCGCAAATTATGAAAATTTTCCTGCGGAAATTTGCATTTACTGTCGGACGATGCATGACGTTGAATCGGAGCACTTAATTGGACACTTCAGTCTTGTTAGCGCAACATCTACATCGAGAGGATTAAAATCTGCATGGAAATTAATTGCGCGGAAGTAACTCCGTGGCCGGGCCGAGCACAAGCGACCGATGTTATCGGCGCTCGTTTAATTAAAATCCGACTTAATCGCGTATACGTGACATTCTTCGCGACATAATCGCTCCCGTGAATCGGCCGAGACCGGGATTCGTTCGTTCGACAATGCTAGAACACACGAAGCGAGGAACCAGCTCTCGTTTCGCGTTGCGATCGAGTCCTCGGCCGAGTCACGGTGCGCGCGTTCTCTCATTCGATTCTCTCGCGATCGTTGAGTGAGTGGCTCGATTTGCAATCGGCATGCCATATCTAGCGGTGCGCGAATATGCGCGGCCGCAGGGCACGTCATATCGATTCTTGTTTTGATAGCGTTCTGCAGTAGTTTCTTTCGAACGAACGACGCACATGGCGCGAACGTCGAGAGAGAAAGAGAGAGTGATTATATATTTATATATATATAATCTCTATATATGTGTGTATATATATATATACTATATATATATATATATATATATATATATATATATTCGGACAAACGCAACATAAGACACGGCATTGTCGACGTGCACAATGAGCTCGTTCTCCCCGAGAACGATTGCTGGACGATCATGTGATGATGGTCGGCTACGCGACCACCGATCGACGATTTCTCGATACACACATCAGGCGAAAGAACATCGATCACGAAACAATTTTATTATTATTCTCAATGTTTTAATTATTGCCTCGAATACTGTATAATTATTCTGACGCAAATGTGAGGAGGAGATCTTGATGTTGCTCATTTACGAACGAGAACGCGTTTTTGGTTGACGTGATTCTTAACGCGCGCCGTCTGATTATTATCGATCGATCGACCAGCTTAATGAGACTGAGCTTTGTTTTTCGCGATCTTTTCTCTGGTAATGCAAAATACATAACACACTGCTTTAATCACATGACGATAATATCGCGGTTGTGACGTTTTACGTTTTCTTTGCGCTTATAGTCTTGATTGCTTTTGATTTTCCACTACTCTGTGTACAACGCAACGCTTGAGTATAATCAAAAAGAAAAGCAATAATCCAAGCGCAATATATCCATCTAATTTTTTTTTTTTTTTTGCTTGTAATTAGCTTTTAACGATCGGAAAGAAAGATTCGTGTTCTACTACTGTTGCAAAGCTACGAACAATCACCGAAATCATCAGTTATTTCGGTATTACGAGAACGAGCCATTAAGTTTCTGTTTGCTTTTTCTGCATAGTCCGATCGAACGATTCTCTTTGAGCCAAGATCATTTTCTCCCCACCGTCATCGCGCCAATTTCTCCCGGCATCGGACCAGCGCTGCAGTTGACACCTTCACGACAACGATATTTTCTTACGTTGCCGTACCCTGATGTCGTTCCTTTGGTCGTTCCTTCTCTACAGCGACGGAGTTTCTTGCAGAGAGTAAAGAGAAGAAGAGAGAGAAAGGGAGAGAGAGAGAGAGAGAGAGAAAGAAAGGGAGAGAGAATGCACGCGCCCTATCATGCGGAGTGATATCGCGTTACTGCGCCGGCCTTTGATCTCGCGACACTTACAATTTTCCCGACCGGCGATACACCCTTATTTCGCGTCGCGCCACGCGAGTTCTAATGAGAGGCTATGGTCGCGCTGCCTGCCACCCTCCGTTCCTCCCTTCTCTCCCCGTGTTCCTGACCATCCCCGCGTCCGGGTGTATCGTAATCACAAGGCATGATGGCTTGTTCCTGCTGCTGCTGCTGCCGCCGTGACCTGCCATCCTCGTCGTAGCCATCGACTACTTCGTCATACTCCCTTTTGCTACTGTCCCTTTTTGCGGAACCCCCTGATCCTCTCGCTATTACGGTACCGTGTGAAACGTTGATACGACGAGCGTCGCGCGCGCGTGTTAACAGTGTCAAAAGAGAGCGCAATAACGTTCCTCGGCCCGAAAGGCCTGTAACTAGAGTCATCGGTTTCGCGAGGAGTCCCGTGCAGCAATGCTACTGATAGGAACCTACCGAGGGATTTTGTTTCTAACAATCGTCTCGGTCGTTGTAACGCGTTTATTATGCAAGTAACGTAGTTTAAAATGAGAGGATCGCTGTCACACTAGAAAGAACACGCTTGAATCCTATTGTTTTCCGTGTTCAATTCAGTTGTTTTACATTTTTCAAAAAATTTACGTCACTCGAGAGAAAAGTGGAAGTTTAAACGCGCGTACTGTGACATTTGGAAGAGATAAAGTTTGGAATATATGTCACGGGTGTACCAACGCGCGCGCGCGCGCGCAAGATTTTCTACGCAAAAGAAAAATGATAATATCAATATGCAGGTACTAGACTGTTGGATAAAATCTGCGGGTACAGATGTTTTAACACACGGATAGGTCACTTGTAATCTAGTCTTCTTACCTTTAAAAAGAAAGATGTTAAAGGTCGTTCGATGTTCTGTACATGTGTTTGCCGGTCTTCGAGATTATGTGTCTTCGTGATCTCTCTTGCTAGTAGGTAGATATATATCTCCTCGCTCGAAACGTCGGTAAGTTTCTCTCGACGAGAAGAAGAGGCTGCCACCGCGCACACACGTCGGAGCCGTTGCTCGGAGCCTCGGTGCAAATACAATAACCCTTTATTTGTTCCCCTTTCCTCGCGGGGCTGGCCGTGATTCAACAATACTCGACGTGTAGGCGGCAAACATCGCCGCCTCGCCGGTCACTCGCCCCCGGCGATTTTCGCGAAATTCACCAATGAGTCCGACCAAGAATACAGGGATGAAGAGTCGGATGTGTAGCGCGAGTTCTCCGCATAAAGGTTTCCTCACATCGTTTCCTCGTTTCCGATTGTTTACAAATGTTCTGACGTTACGATTGAGTCACAGTGTGTCTCGAATTAAAACGCATGATCGATTTTACGTTAATAAAAAGAAAGAAGATAGAAAGAGACAAGGTTAATGCTTCTTCTCTCTTTTCAAGTTTTTTTTTTTCGAAGATTTGTTTGTAGGAAATTTGCCACGCATTTTATTTTCTATTTTAGGAAGTTAGCGGTGACTTTTGATCGATATATAGTTACGTATTTGAAATAATCGACAATGTGGAGGGAGCTTGATGCCAAAGAAGAATAGCGATGGAAGTGTCGAGGGTGGGAATTGAGCACGTAGTAGAGGAAATTCTGCAAAAGAGCGCGAGAAAGAACAAAAATGAGAGAAAGAGAAAGAGATAAAAAGAGAAAGGCAGATAAGGAAAGAAGAGAAGCGTTGTTGGACACCAGGGCAAACACTTCAGGAGATTGCCGCTCCTGCGTTGCAACGACGTTTCGTGTCGCGCCCGCCTGCGGAAATCCTTACTTTACCCGAAAATCTGTAATCTTCCTGAAGGGCATGGATTAATTCCCTCGACGCGTCACGCGTGCGTTGTGTTCTTCGTACGACATCTGATCGATGCGATTGTCGAGAACGCCGAAGATTTTATTTACTTCACACATACATACATGCTTGTTGTAATTGAAATTAAATTTGAAACGCGCCGAAAACCACGTTTGCGCAGTTGAAATTATTGTTTTTTCGCGAAAAAAAATTCCGTTCTCGCGATTTCGCACGCAAAGCTCGACGTGGATTCACGAGTTCTTTTCGTTCGCGGGTTTTCTTTGCAAAGTCGAGACGCGCGATGCAGTTTTTGCCTCGTCTCTTGAATATAATACGCGCGCCAAGGGAAGGATCTGTCTCAGCCGCGCGGCACGCTGGCAGCTACGGTCTCATGCAGGTGGAATGTTAAGAACTCGTTTGGATATATCCTTAACCTCCGTGCTGATTCTGCGCTTCACGGGGCCCCGGGGTGGATCCCTGAAGGAGCAATTAAGCCTGAAGTGTTTCCTGCAAGGTGTGACTCGTAGAAACGCGCGGACGGGAACGAGAACGCCGGCCACCTGACACGACCGGCAGAGAGAGAGACAACTTCTTGCACGTCAAACGGTAGTAATTCAACATTTTATTCGAGGAGGATGCAATATACATTCATCGGACTGTCTACTTACGTCGGATCGACGCGTAACTTGTAATCTTATACGATATTTTTCGGCTCCGTACGATCGTTCCGTTTGGCCGTACTCGGCGAAGTTCGCGCGCTTTCAAACCTCTTCAACCAGTTCCTTTTATTTCTCTTCAACAACGTTTAGCTATGTTTCTTCTTCTTCTCTCTCTCTCTCTCTTTTTCTTTTAAATCATCGGGCGATTTTTGGCCTTGCTCTCGCGGATGCGCACGCGGGTGATTCGTGCACTCGAAAAAGTTATCGATCATCAACGCTGCGCGAACTTCGCAATAAATCGACAATGATAGGCAGCCGTATAAATGAAGGTAGAGATGTAAAGAAGATGATAGGAATTTAAGACCGAGATTTGAATCTCAGAAATAGAAAGACTTTTTTGACTTTTATATTTTTCAGCATAATTAATGTACAATTTGAATGAGAAAATATCTCTGAGAACAGAGAGAAGAGGCAAACACAACAGTCCGCGTTTATGTGATTTCGCAAAAAATTTCTCTTCAGAACGGAATATTCAATAATCGTGAGAGATTCACGCGCGCGGTAGTAAATATCTCGGCGCGCGATGGTAGATAATAAAACAAACAGGCCTATTGAAAAAAAAAAAAAAAAGCTGCAACCTGCCATGCCGGGCATTTCGGAGTTTGCTGCCGTCACGTCGTCGGCGGGAGACTTCACCTTCTCTTTCTCTTCTTGTCCTCCTCCTTCCCCTTCGGGATGCCGCTTAATTGCGGGAATAATAATCTCCCGAGGAATTATAATCGCGGAGGTGTCACGTTGGCAAAACCGTTTTCTCTCCCTTTTTCTCTCTCTCTCTCTCTCTTTCTCTCCGTGTGTATCGCGGCACGAATGGAGATTCTCGAGTGCGCGAGAAGGCGGAGGTGGAGAACGTAGCACAAAAGAGGGAATTGAATTAAAATCTGGCCCGTCATGCCTCGGATAAATTCGAATTAATTAAGCGGTTTTGGCCTAGGCTTTCGAGTCTCCTCGTCGCCATTCGCTCTTTTCCGTTTCTTATTCTCTCCCCGCCATCGCTGCCTCGTCTCACTATCGACCTTGCTATCTCTCTCGCGCTCCTACCATTTCTTTCTCCCTCCTTTCACTTTACTTCCCCGCGATCTGTCTTTCTCCTTTTCAAATTTTTATTTTTCACTCCGAAGGCTCCGTGGCAACTTAAGCGCGGGAGCCATTCCGGTAGCTGATGGGTTAATTGAGAGCCGAACTAGCCCTCAGACACAAAAGGGCTTTCATGGACCAACGAGGCTGCGATGTCGGATAATGCCTTGCGATATCCCTTGTTGCCTTTCGCTGTTTAATATATATCAGCATTGAGTCTCTCTCTCTCTCTCTCTAGATTTTTCGATCGGACTGCTGCGCATTATTTATAGTAACACGATTAAATTCTCGTTTTGCGTTGATACGTCTTCTCACATTTTTTTAAAAAACAAAATGTTATAAATTTTAATTGTTATATATTGTACAATACAATATTGACAGAGTGAAGTACGTTTTCCGTATTTTTTTTGTTGCATAAAAGATCAGTTTTTTCTATTACACATTTTGAGGATTTTTCTTTTTTCAAAGAGTTAACCACTAAATTCTTTCAACTAGAAAACTAGTAGCTATTGTGCTACATTATAAGCATCCAGGAACATTTTGTAACGGGTTGCTGAAAGCTGCAATAACAGCATGAATATTTCATCTCGTCATAAAGCACTCGATGCTGAACCCCTTTCAGCCGTTCTCCGGTTCAACCTTCTTGGGTCATCGGCGCCCGTTAATTGTCTTCAGAATCGTTTCGAGCTAGCGTCCTTGAAGCCGGTCCGTACCACTTGAATCTCGCTGTTTCCGCAGCTTGCCGCAGCATCCGGTAATGAGACGTCCTCGAATCAGGTTGGTGGACCAGTTTTAGTTTTCGGCGCGGTGTGTGTGTGTTTTCTTTTCTTCTCTTCTCTTTTTTTTTCTTTCTCCACAACCACCACTTCGCCGGACGACGGTCAGTGGAGTTGATGTGGCGGTTAAGTAACTGGTTCGTTAGAATGTTTATTTGCTTATGGCTCCTTTGTGGGGTTCCGAGACTAGTGTTATGACGACCTGTTACCATCCCCAGTCTCTCTTCGCGTCACATATGTCCTCGTGGGCACGGGGAGGACATCTTTCAACAGTATTCGCGCGTTCTCTGTCCCCTTCCAAAGTTCTACTTATTTTCCCCAAAGAGGAGATGACCGAGAAGATGACACGAGAGCTTACGATCGTTTAATACGCCACTGGAGAACTGGCGCTTGCAATTGTCGCCTTGAATTATTTGATAAGCAACAACGAAGAATTAGACTTGACGCTTCGAACGAGTGTAATCATACAATTGCGTTTAAATGGCATTTAATACGCGCGCTGATTTATCTCTAGGAATATATCATCAAATAAAAATGATTTTATTATCATTTCGTGTTCGTTAATCATTTCTACTACTAGTCTTTTATCGATTCAGCATTTTTACATTCGATCACTTGTAATTATCAGACACACACGTCATAAGCCGAAGTACGTATATACTTTCCTTCTAAGGTTTCACCTTACCGATAATTCATCTTGAATTACGCGAGTAACACTTCCACGCGCGTCTTAAATGATTGCCCGATAGAATTTCTCACCTTCGATAAATCGCGTGTGGATTTGCATACGCGTATATTTCTTGCTCATATTGCTATTGTGAACTTGGACTTTCAAATCACGAATTAAATTTTTCGAACGAAAAATGTTGGTATTATGCAAACACAAGAGAGAACGCAATGTTCAACACACAACCGCTTTGTGTTGAAAATTATTTATAATTGTTCACGAATAAGTCTCCGAAAATCGTCGCGAGTTCTCATCCGGACAATAAATTTCGTGTGATATCCGCTTCGCGTTCGATGAATGTGAAGAGAATCTCGATCATTAGTCAGTTCGTGTCTAACGGACGTATCGAGAAACGCGCTCGCATTAGAGATCGAAAGATGAAGACGTTTCGGGTGTAGTGGAAACTCCTTTCATCAATTATATCGTCGACGTGCGGGACAGTAGCCGTTCATTAAAAGCGTATATACGAGGCTGCTCGTTGCACCAAGAAAAATACGCTAACGATACCGCTCGTGAACGTGTTCTGAATGCCGCTCGCGTCCGCGAGCTTTTACCTTGTGTATTCGTAATCCCTCCCTCCCCCTTTCCTCTCCTCCCGACTCCTACGTTTGATTCCCCGAGTACGTACGCGGCCGTCTCGGCAATAATGCAAAGTGTGGAGTCACCCTGCGGATGGTAGTCACACACAGGTATCGCTTCTGCTTCTTATTTATATAAATGACCAGCGCATATTTTTCTTTTTTTTAACTCGGAGCACCCGGCGCGGACGACTCACGCGCACGACTGTTTTCACGGCGAGTATATATAGGTACGCATACATACACGCGCATATACGGTCCCCGCGTGTTGACTCGATGATAAATTAATTGCAACGCAGAACTAATGTCACGGCTAACGCGCCAAGATTTTGCTTCGCTCCGTCTTTATTTCGCAATCGCGGTTTTTCAGAACGCGAAATAAATTATCCAACGCCGCGCTGCTTCGATTTCTTCGTTAAAAACGAACGCGACGAAAGAAAAGATATCGATGAGAGCTGCGTCTCGTTACGTACATCACGATCGCGAAAAAGAAGATACACTTCGTGACGACTATTGCGGTGGAGTGTTGTGATTTTGGGGAGGGGGAGGGGAGCGATGATTTTTTTTTTTTTTTTTTTTTGTAAATCTGTCGCCCGTTTCGAATGTCCGCGCTTGGCACGGCACCGGCAACTGGTTAGTTGCTCGTAAGTTTAAACGACGTGGCGGATGGATCGGTTATGGTGTTCATTGTTGACTCGTCACGGCTTTCAAGGGGTGCCTTCCTGCTTGAAAGGACCATAACTTGTCACGTTGAGCCCTTGGACTACCGTGGCTCGAGGACTGCACCCAACTTTCTCTCTTTCTCTCTCTCTCTCTCTCTCTCTCTTTCTCCCGCGCGGCTAATTGAAGACGGCGAATCTTAAATGCTTTACGCGTCAAATTAAAAAAGAAAATGAATTTTATACGGGAGTATATAGTGTTTTGCAAAGAGAGAAAAAATATTATTTCGCGCGCGCGGTCTTCCACGTCATATGGGACGGAAATTTTTTTGCGCAAAAAAAAACATCTTTCGCAATTCACGAAAAATGAATTCTAAAGGGATCATGGGAATTTGCATGCACATACGATTTACGGTTTTACATTTCGAAGTAGACACATCTCATGTATTTTCTAATATAAGTCTACTACAAGTTTATTAGAGTTATGAGATAAAAAAAAAAAAAAAAAAAAAAAAAAATTTGATGTGTTTGATGTGTTTGTACATTGAAGAGTTTNAAACATCTTTCGCAATTCACGAAAAATGAATTCTAAAGGGATCATGGGAATTTGCATGCACATACGATTTACGGTTTTACATTTCGAAGTAGACAAAAGTCATATAGAGTGATGTGCAATTTGACGAAGTAAAACTTGACTGTATTTGAAAAAAAAAAAAAAAAAAAAAAAAACACGTTTGATGTGTTTGATGTGTTTGTACATTGAAGAGTTTCTCTCTCTCTTTCCCTTTCTCCCTCTTCCTCCTTTCTTGAAGATTCGTTTTTTCATTGCATGTATCCACCCTCGAAATAATAGGCTGCTGAACCATCGAGCTTGGTTAACCTCATTTACTTTTCATTCACGAAAGAAACCCCGTGTTTCTTTTGTCGAAAACAATCGTGCCATCCTTGCACATAAATGTATATATCGTGGTTTGATGGGGATGTGGCATCGAAAGCGACTCAGTGTTTCTCATTTATCATTCAAAAGAGATACGTGCATTTATATCTTTATATATATATTTTTTTTTTGTTTTTAAAATTTAGTGTTTTTCTAATGTGATTGTTTTGTTTGTAAACGGAAAGAGAGAGACAGGGAGAGAAGCGATAAAACTTAATGTATTTAATTACAGTTGAAAAAAAAAAAAAATTGGCGCACAAAAACAGCGCAAGAGTAAATTAAAATTAAAAGCAAAACGAACAGCGCAGCTATTGTTTGCGACTATCTCTGCCGAGGAAATATGCCGAATATTGACTACGGACAGAGCGTGTAATAAAAATTAATTTCTTCTCTCAATGTGCGCTATTAATTCGCGTGTTAGAAAGATTTTTGCCTCAATATATTCACAGTAATAGCTCATTTCCTCCCGAAAGAACTGCCGACAACTGTTCGCGGACCCGAACCGCCTTTTTTCTACTTTATATCCGGACTCTGAGCGACTCATGATCGAATCGATTGTAATCAGAGCCCATCGAAAATCATCCAGGATCTGACTGGATGTATGGCGGTAACCGATGAATATTAACCAGCAAACAGCGGTGCGCCGACTGCCGCACGAACGCGGTCGTACTAAGGGGAGAGAGGAGGGGGTGGGGGGGACGAGGGTAGAGGTTGTGGAACCGAGGGGGCGAGAGTGGACCGCGTTAGAGTAGCGAGTACCGGGAGTAGGAGGGTACATATTCATGACGTTAACGAGCCTCCGTCGAACGTTTAATTCCGCCAACCGCCTGAGTTGGGTTAGGGGTAACTCGCTCGGCAAACACGAGCCCTAACTAACCGTGCATCTCTCGGTTCTGTACTCTTGCTTTCTCTCTCTCTCATTCTCTCTCTCTCTCTCTCTTTCTCTCTCGCAACCTCTCTTCTTCACTATCTCTATGTGGCTGTGCGTTTCTTTGCTTCTGGCCTCTGTCCTCTGTTTGTCTTTCCACACTACGAAAGAACGACTCACGCGACGATCGTGCGCGCTTGCTTGTCAAGCTGATGAATGCAGGTATTCCGGAAGTTTGTGCGAACAGCATCACTAGTCATCGTCTATAATCACGAACTCGGATAATTAAGTGTCTTGAAGGCGTGTCGTGTACACATTCCAAGCTATTTAAATACACTGCGACTTACTTTTCATCAATATATCGCGAAAGTATATATTTTTACATACATCCGTGCAAAAAATGTGCAACATACGGATTACGATGAGTTATTTGCGTGATTGTGTTGATATCTCTTATACAGATCGTTACATATATCAATCTCTACACACGTTTACGTCTCACGCTCTAAGGGTAGCTAGAATCAGGTACGGCGATCCGTATACATTTAGCTCGAATCATAATCCGGTCTGATAAACGCCACTGCGGAACGAGAAGCGAAAGAGTCGAGGGAGTTAATACGTTTTGCATCGATCAGCCACGTTCCGCACTCGATATTGCGGGACACTAACACAACGTCGGAAGGGATGACCCGACGCGCGCGGATATAACGCGCGAGCTGGCAGGCAGAAAGGGCGCCATCCCGCGTTACATTCCAGCGATCGGATATCTGGAGAGAACCTACCTTCTCCCGAGACGTCTTACTTATAATACTACGGGGTCCGGCCGTGCCTTGGGTTAACGTGTTACTGGAGTGACTTGCGACTTGGTAATTTCATCCCCGGCGTGGTGCCTCTCTTTCCATTCGTTTTTTATTTTTTTTAATTTTTTTATTTTACGGTCTACTACCTCTATCGCACTATCATCATCATCATCATCATCATCATCATTATCATTATCATTATCATCATCATCATCATCATCATTGTCGTCATTATCGTCATCATCATAATCATCATTATTATCGTCGTTGTTGTCGTCGTCATTGCTATCGTCGCTGTGTTTGTTCCTTTCATAGGTAGGAAACGACGGAACGTCTTCACTAACACATTTCGAAGATCACCGGGGAAACGGTGATGCGCCGTGTTTGCCTACAAACAATCCTCTTCAACGTAACCTCAGTCTCTCATATGCATTTCCTCTTGCTGTCTGCATCTCTCGCGATCTCTCCGTTCTTGTTCAATCGCGGCATATCTCGAGATGGTGCGCGCATGGTGTTAATCCGGCGTGGTAGACGTCTCTCTAGAAACACATTTTCTCACGTGCGAGAGCGCGTCCTCTCACACCAACTCTCGCATTGTCCCGACGATTGCCGAACGACCAGATTACGTTCGGGACAATCGGACGATGCGCTCTCGAGGTCCTCGTATTCTCACGAGATAACAACGCGGTAGGATGTACAGGCTTTCCTCGACTGGTAGAGTACTGGGAGTCTCTCTCTCTCTCTTTCTCTTTCACGCTACATTCTCTCGTCTATCAGGTCTCTTGTCTCGGATAATGTGCGCGTTCCGTTCTGGATAAGACCTGGCAGTTGTTTTTAATGCGGATCAGCGTTGAATTCTACGCCCGATGGAGATGCGGCCCGATATCTAGGATCCCCATTTTGACAGGGCGATCTTTTGTTTTATACCACGCTGCGGGATCATGATAATGATGGCCGAGGAGGATTTTTTTTTTTTTTTTCGGGGCGCGCACGCCTCCGTCTCGACCTCGTCCGTATACATATAACGCATATATCCCTCGTTGGAATACAATATGAGGCGATCTAGTGTACATCTCCCCGTAGGTGGTGTTAGTGGCGCCAGAGATAATCCTCGCGATAGTTTCCCCTCTTTCTTCCCTCACGTCAATCAGGATTGGATTCGGTTTAGAGCTCTCTATAGCTAAACCAGTCAGATCAGAGGTGCTCAAACGGAATCGAATAGCCGTGACACGGGGTATAGCTACGGGATCCCACTTTCATTGTTTTAAAAATTCATCATGACACGCATCAGATAAACGTTCTCCATCGCTTTCGCCAACGCGCTATATACATACGTGCTTCTCGCCGCCGACCCGACTGCAGCTATCGGAATACGCCGATATTATATACCGTGAAATGTTATAATTTTGTTTTTTGTAGGCGAACGAAAACATTTCTCATCTCTATAAAGGTCACATACATTTTAATTCTCTCTTGTTTTCGCAAATGTTAAATGTTAATGTATCTCGTGGCACACGTCGCGCAAATACGTCGTTTTTTTTTCTTCGAAACAAGGAGGATTCCCTCGGGTTTGTTGTGATTTTAATCCGAAGATAAGATTAATCTGGACAAATACGGTTTTTTTTTGTTTTTTTTTTTGCATTTATAACTAACTTCCGTAATACATTGCGCGCGCTTATAAATTAGAACTGCTCGCGAATTTGAATTAAATCGCCTTTCACGCGACGCGTTTGTGTAAGATTACACGGCAAACAATTTAAATGCTATAATCCGAAACGTCCTTCAGGCATATGGTACCGGGCACACCTCCGGTTCGTTACGCCGGGCGTTCTCCGGATTCTTCTTGCGGAAAAGTCGCGAGAACGCACACTCACAGACGGAGCGGTGTTCACCGGAGTTAGGTTTGGCATGGCGGAGGGTACTTAATGGCTATTTAATTCCTAATCCAACCGCGCCGCCGGCGCTACTTTCGCGGTAATCTGTAGCCCGTTGCCATCTTCCTCGAAAACAGAAATACGGCAAAGACGGTCTAATCCACCGCATCTGGGATTCATGAATCCCTCTGGCTCCTCTCTGCCACCCGCCGCCTCGCCGTTCTCCTTCTCAGCCACCTCTTCCTCCTTCTCCCGTGCTCTCTTCCTCCTCCTCCGTCTCCTACTTCCTCGTCCGCGGGAGCGACGGCGAGAACTCCCTACCCGCCTACCCCGGTCTACCCAATCGGCCGGCGGCTCCCACTCTTCCACTTTGTAGAGAGCTACTTCCATATTTACATGGGAGGTAGTCGCAAAAGCGAAGTTAGCGCGGCTAAGCTGATTTAAGCATTCGTTATTATAATTCTTGGGGAAGCGCCGCGTAGCTAACCCCGCCGTTACCTCCGAGAAAGAGCTCGCGCTCTCAACTTCCCTCTTGCCGCGGTGGTTGTGCAACTCCGGGTAGGATCTCGATTTGCAAAAGGTCGCTCGCGCGGTCGGCCCGCAGTGTCCTTCGGCTCCGTTAATTTGCCATGCGAATTAGTCCGGACTTGTACTTCGTGACTCTTTATTTATGACGCAGTTTATTTCCATTGTAGTACCGCATTATGCACGCTATATCTTTACGCTGAAAGTGATTTAATTAAGTCCGGTGATGAGATAGAGAGCGACGTAAACGCTCATTGCATGATTTTATCATATTTTATGACTTCATCATTGAATGGTTTTCTTTATTTTCTAATTTTTTTGGAAAAATATAAAAATATACCTGCAAAAATATAAAACTCATCAATAACGCAAAATATATGTGCGTTATGATAGAGTTATGAATATTATTTTTTGACCGTTTTCTCGCATAAAAAACACAAAATATATTTATTTTTTAATTATCTGCATGAATGTATAAAAGATGTGTTTTCTAATTAGATCAAAACATTCAATTAACATTTGCCGCACGTCTTTCGAAAGCGATTAAAAGACGTTTTTGAAAGAAACGAACAGCAAGGCGTGATGTCGCGTCTGCTTTTGAATCGACACCAGCGCAGTGATGATTTTTTGATGAATCTCGTCATTAGACGTTTCGTAGTAATTAGCAGCCGAGGCAGCAACACCTTTCACCCCGCTTCGCCTTCGCGGTTCGCACTCTGCACCTTGCGCGTTTCTGTGCCCGAGCGCGATAATTAAGTTCGGTCCTCTTAGCACGCGCTCGCTTCTAGCCTAAAGGTATCCATGTCCAGGCACGGCTCTCGGTCTCCTAAGCTCGGAATACATCGCGGGCGATTAATTTCCCGCGGTCCTTTGGGCGAATTTCAGTCTCTACGATCACCTTTCGTCGCTTCGTCTCTCTCTTTTTCTCTCTTTCTCTTTCTCTCTCTCTCTCTCTTTCTCTCTCTTTCTCTCTTCGTCCGCACTCTTAATTAATAACCGAGGCAGCTGCCCTCACGCTGACGTCATTACCGATCTTTTTGCTCTCTCTTTCCTCTCCACGCGTCTTTTTTTCTCCGCCCTTCTTCCACCATCCCTTCTTTTCGTCGTTCCTGAGATATCGTCGATATACATCATCAGCACCACCAACTTGGAAACTCTTAATGAAGCTGTGCACCGGACCGGTCCGTCATGTAAAGTTTGCTGCCTTCCAAGTCCGTGGCGAGAGAACGCGGCGACGGGATGATCGTTGTCGTCGAAACGAATGCAGCTCGCACCGTGAAATTCGCAAAACAAATGTCGCTTGTTGATGCCCCTGCCGAGTTCGCTATCGGCTCTCTCTCTGCGAGAAAAAAAAAAAACCATTGCGTTTCTCTCTAGGGTAAAGGAACTCGCCGATGCGCGTCGTTCGCTTCGTTCAACGTGTGGCTCTCGAATGCGCGAGCCGCAGTGGATGCGCAATAATGGCGATAATGATGATGGTGATAGAGGCTTTATGGGTCTTCAGAAAAACTGACGTCGGAGTGCGCGCGGAAACGTATGAAGCGTGGTTAAGCGAACTTGATGTCCGATGCTCGGCTTGTTGCTAGGTTAAAACGATTGCTCCGTTGCTTAGACGAGCGCATTTGCCATCGCGAAAGTATCATTATCGATTAGAAGAGGGA
Organism: Pseudomyrmex gracilis; assembly: GCF_002006095.1. NCBI lineage: Eukaryota > Metazoa > Arthropoda > Insecta > Hymenoptera > Formicidae > Pseudomyrmex > Pseudomyrmex gracilis. The sequence continues at coordinate 243,031 of NW_018020763.1, forward strand.
TATTTGTATCTTTCGCGCGATGTAAAACCCGCGCGAATTTTTGCGGAAATATTCGCCCCCTGATGACAAATCATCGCGTTAACATAAAAGAGAAAGAATAATAGCAATTAACGAAAATGTTAATTACCGAGAGTTGAGCAAGAAAAAAGCGGTCACGTGTAATACCGAATATTTCAGAAGAACGTACCGTGAAAGGCATCCGCAAACCGGCCGAACCGCGTCAGAGATATCTGCCATCTTCACTTGTGCGTTTTGTAGGTATATCCGCGCCGGGCCTTGGCAGCGCAAGCTTATAGGCGCGCCGGGGCTCGATAACGGATGGCCGGTCGTTACGGTAAATGTCTCACTCGGGGCCCCGAACGGCCGGTGGAGACCACTGAGATAATGATATTATTACGGCCATCTTGATTCTCTCTCCTGGGCCACACTATCATCATACGTCACCCGTTGCGCGCGCGGTCGCGCTGAATCCACGCCGTATTACAAGGCATATATTTCCTGGCGTGTCCTGGCGCGGGCTGTTGCTTTTTGCCGCGCGGTTACAAAGTATGATGATCCCGGCGCGGACGTGCCTGTTGATGAAATCGTCAGGACGCCGCGGCACCTGATCGTAAGCCGCGGCGGCGGCCCTCCCGACTTAATATCGACGAGGAGCCCGGTGCCACGAACCAAATGCCCGACTTCTTCGTGGCGAGATGAAGCAATTTGCGGCGCGGCCGGCTCTTCTTTCCGCCGTCGAAGCGCGACCGTATCCGATCGTTCGGGGACGAGCGTAATTGATTAGCTACTTAATTCGGAGATGAATTTCTACGCCGGCCGAGAGCGCCGCGCTTGATTGTCCGGGAAACCGAAAATAACGCGCGTCTAATGATTCACAAATAGAATGATGGCAGATTTTTTAGATGTTAGAGCTGCAAAAATTTGTTCGAATCTGACGCACTAGCCGAGAATTCGAAGAATCTCGATGACGTGTACACAAAAATTCAGATAATTCAAAATATTCGAATAGAATGAAACAAATCCAGATCTAGATTGGTTTCACGTGAACAAGATGCGGTCGGTCTTCTGTAAAAACTCCAATTGCCAGAAAAATTACAAACACGATGCCAAGTTGAAGAAATAAACACGCGTTTGTTTGAAAATAATAGACAGTAGTATCCGTTCGTTAATTTGCGCTACATAGTTCTTATAACTCAATTCTCAGAAAAATTGGCACACGTGCATAAACGGACACGTGCATGTGAATAATGCAATTTCAGATAAAGACGATATGTACAACGTGTCTAAGAAAACGACCGCGTAAGAGCCTATTTTAATCTCATCACGTACGCGCGTAGACGCGCAATCGTTCACGCGATCGGACGATTTAACATCCCGAAAAAACACGAAGGGCTTCTTGTGGGACACAAGTCCGTCCCCCCTTCCTCGTGCAGTCTCAAATTCACGGATCGGAAGGCACGTGCCTTCCGCGCGCGTAATTATCCGCACCAAGTGCATGCGTCAAGGACTCTCCTATAACGCTCTTCACGTTCGCGCGTGAATGTGGGTCAGCTTGTTTATCAATCATTCTTTAATATAGCTTTCCCGTCTGTTTATTCGCTCTGTGCATTCAAAGCTCCGTTTAGACAGATAGTAGAAGACGTATTGACGAATCTATTACGAGAGGAAGAAGAGAAGAGAGAGAAGTGCTTTTATTAAATTTATATTTAGATATGTCGACTATAATAATATTGTTAGTTGTATGTATTTATCTTGTATTGTGTATCATCTGATTGCGATTGCGAGTATTTGTAGATATATTATAATATATAGTATTTGTAGATACAAGCAATTGTCGGAAATAGTGTTATTTTCTCTCTCTCTCTCTCTCTCTCTCTCTCTCTCTCTGTCTTTGTCTCTTTTTCTCTCTCGATTTAGCAAATGATTATAAATAGCAACGACAGGAGAGGTCAACTAAGAACCACAGTGTCTAACAATATATCTCTGAGATATATTTAACCAATTGGCACACTGGCAACGGCGGCGATGCGAGTGACGTTGATCAATTCTCATTGCGCAGTAATTGATACCGGCGTTCGCCGTTACTAATAACGTGTGACGTAAGCTTCTTTCACTATGCTTGTTGCACTTTTAACGGAGGCGGCGGATGCTTTTAGCACTCCAGGACAAAAGCCGAAGAAGCGACGAATTAACAAGCGGAGGCTGCGGTTTGACCCCGTTGCCCATTGTAGAATCGGAATTCATGAAGAACGCAACGCGCTAGACAGAGAGAGAGAGAGAAAACGAGAGAAACGGATAGAGAGTCTCAAAGAAGAGAAGAGGCAGATGTAGCCGGCCGTCAGCCTCAGCATCCTCTCTGATGAATTACTCCGCGCTGATCAGTAGTTCTCATCCGCTCGTTCGTTCGACGATGCTCTTTTTTCTACACGTTCGGGCGATGTTTCAACTCCTTTGAGAATCTCTGTCTGCGGTTGACGAGGATTACCAAAGCTCTCTTGATATTGTACTTCCACGTAGCGATTTCTCTCTCAGATTACAGTCGCTCCACCTCATACATGTTGCGCGCAAGTTTGTCTTTTTTTTTTTTTTTTTATATAGACGACTACGGCTACACGCAAAAATCGCTTAAATGTATCGATAATCAATATGGCGCGTTACGAGGAGATTGATACAAGTACGAGGAAAATAATCTTGAGGAAATAAAACTTAATCAGTTTTATTCGACCGACGTTATCAACGCGCTCGTTTGCGATGTGTTAATGAAATGCGAACATTTTCTTCGAAACTGTTTTTTCTTTATTTGCGACTGCGGATATTTTTTTCAATTTTAAATTTAACATAATTTTCATCTCGAGATTGCATCAGAATGTGTCATTACACATTTTGTTTTCTGTTCTTTAATGCAACTCGAACGTATACGCAGAGTTTGATATTTAAAAAACTTACTCTTTTTTTTATAAGTCGTAGACATTTCGATACACATCGAAGTGAGATATCTCCGGTGATCTGCTCAGAGAGCCACTGCGAACTCCCGCTCGGAATCACCGGAGATGTCAGTCATTCTTTTGTTCTCTGATACCGAGCCTTTCGTATACCCTGTTTCAGGGCTCGTCGTCGTTATCGTCGTCGAACGAATGATGGTGTATAATGGGCTGCGCGACGACTCGGGTAGTGCGCGCATCGCGGCGGGGAGGAACTTACCGATTAATTCATCTACCGTGAACATTGTTGTCTTCAATGAGAGGACACCGGTCATGTTTATTATGGGTATCGTGTGTGTTGTTATACTAACCTAGTCGCCTTTGTGCGCGGCACTTGTGCGATATAAATTTTCCGGTTAAAACCCGTTGTGTGCCTCTGTGCGTATTTGTTGACATAAACAATCTTTGCAGAGAGGGGAGTGACTTTGCGATTCGACTTGCGATTTACGAAATACTGGTGATAATTTCGTCGCGAATATTCGTCGTGAGAGGATATATTAATTTTACTCGCGCGGAATCGGTCGGATTAAGAAAGTTAGTCGCGTGTTAATAATTTGTTCTCCGCTGCAAAATACTCTTTAATGATGCATATGACTGGCTTATGATTTATATCAACATATACATTTGAACTCAGATTAATAACGTGCGCTACAATGTCTCTTATGCTATGTTGGCATCGCCCTGTGTGTATATATTCGAGATTATTTTATAACTATATATGTACAATACATTTCCGCCGCGTTACAATTGCTGCGTTATTCAGTCGCGATTAAACGGATGATGAGAGAATATACGCACAACGGTTTAATGACACACGTAAATAAGTGTATAAATGTTACGTCGCGTCGAGAAAGTTTTCGGATTCTCATCCCTGCAAATTAGAGACCGCTTTTTGAATTAGAATTCGGGTGTGCAAATTGCAGATAATCGAGCGCGTCCATTGCATCGCGATGGATATCGCGATGGTAGTTATTAGAAAGATTTTAATCGCGCGCTATTAATGTCGCGTTAAGAGCAAACCGGAGAGTCAAGATGGATCATCGTATCGGAGTTATATACACATCGGGCGCTCCTCGAACGACGCGACGCGACGCCTCGCCGTTTCTTTCGCGGTAAATACTTCGCCGAAATGACTTTATTTGCGTGGCATAACGCGCTCGTAATTAATATACTGATGGCACGCGATGCAATTATTATACTGACGGCAGGAGTTTAACGCTTTGAACAAAGATCTATGAATAACAAAGAGAGCACGGACACAAATTAACGACGTGTCACTCACACACGAGCGTTAAGCATCGTTAAAATTTATGAATATTTGACACGCGGTGTGGTATGCGAACTAGCCATGAAATAACCGAGAAAACATAAATAATAATGAAATAACTATACGTAACATTGTGACGTATATGTAATAAGTAATGTAATAGTATATAATGTAACATGTGTATGTACACACGTGTATGTCGGTCGTTCCAACCGTACTGTTTGACACAAATTATTTTTGCCGCTAAATTTTCATTTTGTTGATTAATTTGTTTTTGACGCAATATTTATTTCTAAATATATTTCAATAACATATACCAATGGAAATGTCTGTACGTCTAGCGTTTTTTTTTTTTTCGCAAACTTCAACGCGATGATTCTACTCGAAGAATCTTGGTACATTCGATTTTGTGAGCGTGCAAACATTCTTCTCCGCTGACGATGCACGAAAGAGATAGACCGAGTCAAGGTATATACTCCCGCCGGATAAGTATCAAGTATACAGGTCGAGGCAGATATAGTCGGCTACTATCGACCGGGTAGCCAAGTTCAACAGCCAATCCCCGGCTGCGCATTAAAACCACGCCCTTTATTTCGCGGTTGCATTAGCCACATCTCGTGGCCTGTATTTAAGTCAAGATGGAATACTTAGTTTCTTCCACCACCTTCATTCACGATGAGAGACAGAGAAAGAGAGAGAAAGAGAGAGAGAGAAAGAGAGAGAGAGAGAGAGAGAGAGAGAATCGCGAGACGTCGTCTCTTCGGGCGCGCCCTGATGAAAGCCGAGAGTTGACGGCTTTTTACATTATTTGCCTCTCCGCGGGATCATTAAATTAACGCGCTTCTTAAATTATTTCCAGAGAGTACGTGACGAAAACAGTTGAACCAATTAATATTCGCGAATTCGTTGACGTATACAGAATAAAAGGTGAATTACTAATTGTTAGTATTACGTTTACATAATGAACGTGCAAAATAATTAATAGGGAGAATTGATACGTGGAACACACTGTGTGTGTGCCACTGTTCTTTTTGTTAGCGATCTAAAATCGTAATTACCTCATTAACAACTCGATGTCACAAATCTCGTGTTTGTTAAACAACAGATTCAAAATGCTACTGTTACATGAAATTTGGATAACCGCGACGAAAAATTAGCGGTGTTGATTATTGTATAGATTGCGAGAGCTGGTTATTCATGGGAATTCGATGAGAACGAGCTCCGCAACAGTAATATACAAACACCAGAGCGGTTCGCTGACGATTAATTGAATTCATTTGATCGTAACGAGGAGGAATAATTACTTCTGACGCGCCCGTATACTAGTATTACAAATCATTTGAGAAAGTATCATTAAAAGCAGCCGCAATCCCAGCAAAACTGTTCTCCGATGTCGACGATGGCTTAACAAAAATTGCTTTTATTAGAATTAATTAACATCAAGTAATACAATCTCCGTTGATTAATAAAAGGAATAATGTAACATATTTTGCTTTTTATCTTTCCAAGTATTTTATTATTTACTTTTTTTTTGGTTTGTATTTTACATGAATATTTTACACATAGGTGTAATAATATCCGTTTACGTGGGTGTTGCCTCGCGATATTTCAAGTTTTCTTAAACATTGTGAACAAAATATGCTGCACAATTATTTTTGTCTTTCAAAATCTATACCACGATATCGCGAATAGAGATTTGTTAAATTTACATTTACAATCATCAACGGATCCTCATTTGCATAAGCGAGGCTGGTTTGGTGTCGGTAAAAGCAAGGCAAGGGAATATAGTTTGGAGTCTCAGGACTTCGTGAAGGATATCGGATGGTGGAATGGAAGGTGTACGTCAAGAGAGAGAGAAAGAGAGAGAGAGAGAGAGAGAGTGTAACGGGTCGAAACGAAGGAACAGAAAGCTCTCGTTAATGAGCTTCCTCACCCTCAAAGCTTTGAAAGCCGGTTACACTCGTCTCACTCACCCCGGCGGAGCGAGAGAACCGTTCAATTCAAAGCTTCCAGGAAATTATACGTCTGTTACCATTTCTATCGCGAGCAAAGGCTCAAACCCGGGGCCTAATAGCGGCAATATCGTATTTTAATCTCGGCTCAAGGAAGTGCATTTGTCATTCCCTCGTCGCACAAAGACTCCTCGTTTCAGAAACTGCAATCACCCAACACAATTATTCGTGTTGAACTCCGGCCATACGCGCATGCGGCCACCTTTTACGTAGATTGAAATTTGCTGAATCGAAAAAAAGAAGAGATATGTATTTCGCCCGTAGCGTATGAGGATACTTGGGAAAAAAACGCTCAAGATATATTTCATCGAGATATCACTCTCGAGCTAGATCTTGGTAATTTTATGATGGAGTGCACTTGCTCAACATATCTCCGATGTATATCGTACAAAGGTTTTGTTCTTCTGAAAGATTTATTCTTTGTGATGATCGAAACAAAAGTCGTTGAATAGTGTATCAATAAATATTTTTTTTCTCTTTTTCTCTCTCTCTTTCTCTCTCTTTCTTTTAAACCTGCTTCCGCATGACGAGTCGCGCAAAGTTTTTTGACACTTCGGCACCTTCTTGCCGCCGCTCGTATCATGACGTGCGAAGCTTCAATTTTCCGTCGTCGTGGTTTCGCCTGAAAACGCGGACGGGCATTTACGAGAGCCATCTGGCCGAGGCAGCACTCTGCGCAAAGTATTTTCCATCGGCGTGCTGGAGTTTGGACTTTGTCGCAATGCCGTCACGGCAATTTCTCCGGGGACGGTTACTTACAGTGTTGGCTTAAACAACATACTTAACCGGGCTACTTAGTACTCACGGAGGCGCAGACGTACCCCTTGCAATAATAACATTTCGCCCCCTTTAATCCGCGGCCTGCTGTTAGTCCTCGGGTAAGTATCTGTCCTCCTCGTTCCCGGCGTTCCCGCTTCATCGAGCGATCTCCTCTTTCCCCTGTTCCCTACGACTCCCCGGGCGAAATCAAAACACGGAAAAGCCGATACAGTTTTGCGTAATACCTCTCGTCAGGAAGTACCTCGCGGTGTTTTCCAGCCGGCGTAAGAGCGGCCTTCCACATAGTAAATGAGAGAGGAGGCTGTTTTGTGTACAAATTGCACTAACAATGGCAGTAAGATTAAACGATTTTCACTCGTTTCCATTTTCATTGCGTGAAACGCACTTGCAAAATAAAAAGAAAAGAATTACTTTTATATTTAAACAATTTAATTTAATTGATTTTTTATACAAAATAATCCCAATTTTTTTATTTCACTTTTTATTATATATATATATATATATATATATATATATATATATATATTGGCGTTATTATACAATAATTAATGAATAATTAACGCGAGATCTCCAATTTCGCAACTGTCAAAACCCCAAATGTCAAAATCAAGATTGTTACAGTTATTCTGACATTTTCTCGAATTCCGAACGTCGTGATGGTTGCATAGGTATGGATGTGGGGATAAGATAATGCGCGGTAGGCGGGGTACAGGCCCCCCCTTTATATAAGTTCTATGGAGTTAGTAGAGATACCCCGCCGGGCACAACATAAACCCCATAGTGCTAAGCGGCTTAGTACCTCGTAAGGGCACTGACGCCTGACATATCCATGTATATCCTGCTCCGGATGTCTTACGATTTGAGCATAGACTTCCTCCTCCTTCGGTGAAATCTTCGAGAACGTCAGCAAAAATTCCATTCGAAATTTGTTTTTGCCGCGAATTATTCAAATTTCAAAATGTCCTTGCACAGAGATGTATATTTTCCACGAAAAAAAAAATTGCTAAAAAATTATTATTTAATTTAATGTGCATCATATATCACGCAAGTAGAAATGATTCTATTCGATCTGCTGTACATATTTTGTTTTTCCCATGAAAGTACTGTCGTCATGTTATAGGGGTTGTAAGGGTGGTGCATGACACACCCCCATTGAAAAGTGCTGTATACGGGATATACTTAAATTAAACGGACGCCGGTGTCGCATTATGGCACAGAATAGCAAGTTATATCTAACCTCTCATTAACCCCCGTGTGAACCTGGACCGGAACTCTACGTGAAAACCGACACGCCGATTATTTTCGAACTGAAAATCTGCAGAGGGGAGTGTGTGTTATTACGGATTATCGCGATCACGCGAGTGACATTTTAAGCAGTCTAATACGCGTTGAAAATATTCACATGTTTCTAGTTGTTTGTCAAAAATGACGTTGATTTTTTAATATACTTAATCGATAAATTGACAAGTTGACTATATAATAGACAATTTTTGCAAAGAGAGATAAACTTGTTACGAAATCACACGATATCATAGATGAAAATAGTAGCGTCTCGCTGACTGCTATTGAATCGAAACGCGCGCGTAAAAAATGCTGAAAACAGATCCCCTTAACCAAATAAAGCCTTTACCGGGTGTCGATCGGTGTTACAAATATTTGTTGATTTTTTTTTTTTTTTTTTTTTTTTTTACACTATCCGAGAGGTGAGAGTAAACAAATCGGAAACCGCGATTTATCGGCGCGCGAGCGAGGCGAACGCCATTCCGCGTAATCGTTGCGCCATTATTCCGCCGGCCATGATTCTCACAATACGTATTTTCTTGGACCCGTTTCACGCTTTTTCCATGAGTCCTCCTCGGATCCTTAAGCAGCTAAGAGCCCATGATCCGCGATCGGCCGGAAGAGGAGATCGAGCACAGGGTCGCATCGAAAGCCTCTAAAACTTCTTTACCGCAACAATGGCGTGCGTTGATTTTAAAAAGATCCAGCGAAGATTTACCGTCACTTTCACACCTCCCTGCGACGTCCGGGGTCCTCCAGGTCGACCTACGATCTACAACAAATACCTGATGGGCGTAATCTCCGTTTCGGGGGCCTTAACGCCGTAGCGGGAGGGGCCCCTGTGCCGGGGACCTATTATGATACTTGCGGTATATTGTCAGGGTGTCGAATCTGTCTACAAATAACCACTAGAGGAATGGTTACTCAGTCGCTACTCTTTTTCTCTCATACACGGCCCTTCTCTCCGTTTCGCTCCCTTCGTCGCACGATCTTGTATCTCGCTTGCTCGCTCGCCGTTCATCGTCCCCTATATCCCTCGCCATCGCTCTCATTCCGCGTCTCTACCATTCAAAGTGGACTACATTATTTCGTTGTAAAGCCTCGACCACACCGCATTATCCTAAACATCTAAATCCGAACAGCTGGATCCAAGTCAGCAGCTCTCAACTTTTAACGAGTATACGAGCCATATGTCAAATACTTGTATTAAATTGGACTTTTTCGAAAGCGATTATTATTATTATATCAAGGCCTGATATATTAATTTAATAACTGTTAGAGGAATATTTTGTAATAACATATTCATAATTTATCTCTAATTTTTTACAATTAATATATTGTTATCTAAAATATTATAATTTACTCAACACCTGTGTATCTGACGCGCTATATGTAATTCTCAAATAAACTTGAAGTTACTACACGTAAAGATTTCTTGTGCGATGTAGAATAGCAATTAAAAAAGTATTGTCCAATCGATTCGTTCGGCGAGCTTTTTACTGCTTAACATTGATCATGAGAACCACTTCCTAATGAATGCGCCAGAGGTGTCAGAGCAGCAACTGTCAAAACACGATCGGCAAGACAGCAACCGTGCCATCGAGTGCACGACGGAGATGAACGATAGCAGGACAAGGGCAAAGACAGGGTAGACAAAGACAGGATAGACCTTTTCACGCCATATTGGATGTACCTTGAAAACGGTACACACCACCGAAGACTCGATAATCACGATATCTATCTCTTAATTCTTCTGTATGAAATTGCTCGACGAGCGCGTGTACGTTCGTTCATCGCCAGTTGTACCGGGGGAGGGTTCTTATGTAACGCTTTTCAGTCTTCCTTCCCCTATTTCGCTCTTTTGTCAAGTTGTCGTCGATAATAATCAACTAAATCACTCAAGTATATCAGAGCAGAACGAATGATTTATTTTTATTTTTGTTCTCGTTCTAATATCATGTTGCAGAATAAAAGTTTTACGAGAGTTGTCTTTGGCAATACAAATCGTTTGAACTAATTTGACATACTACGTATATATTTCGATAAACTTTAATGTGACATGTAGAATGTTAAATTCTTTTTAAAAAATTGGTAATTTGTATATGTATAATCCACATATTTTATTATCAGTAGGCCAAGTGGTATAATCGATATAAAAAAACCTGTTCGCATATTTTTAAACATTATCGTGAGGTTTTCTCCCGAATCGGTTATTTTTACTACATTTTGTGTATAGCCGCGATAATATCTTAAATTCTTCTCACGCGACGTTTTTTGCGTGAGAAAAGAAAGAAAAAATTCAGCGTACTATAATAATAATAATAATAACACACACAAAAAGGCAGACTTTGTGATTTCTCTTAAAGTGACTTGAAAGCGCGCGCTGCGAGACGAAAGCTTTACACGTAAAAGTTCGCGTATCGCTTTATGTTCCGCATCTCTACGACTCCATCTTCGCGTCTGGAAATCTACCCAGCTGCCTGAGAGGCACCTTCGGCAAAGGGGAAAGACATGTGACAGAAAAGGAAGAAAATAAAGTGAGGTGATAGACAAGAAGGAGATAGAGATAGTGAAAGAGCAAGAGAGAGAAGGAAGGAAAGAGACAGAAAGAAAGAGAGAGAGAGAGAGAGAAAGAGAGAGAGAGAGAGAAAGGAAGTCGCATGTGGAGGCATCAGGCAGGGTGGAGTCGGGAAAAAGAGAAAGAGAGAGTGGAGCTTAAGCGTGCGCCCTGGGCATATCGGCTTTTCGGGAGAGTCTTGGTCGATGCTCTCCCCGGTTCCTGGTTAACCCGCGGGATCGGTTACAAGGCGACCCAGCCAGCCGATTGGTTCATTTTGTCAGCGACACCCGCCCACGCCGTGTTATCGCGCAACTACTACTCTATTCGTCTGCCTTTCGCCATCGTCATACCTCTCTCGCTTCATCCCGCGCTCTCGTGTCTTTCTTTCGCCTGTTTGCTGGTTTTATCTGCTCGATTCCGGTCTCTCTTTCTCGCGCCGCTGCGGCGTGCCGATAATCCCGTTCTTGTCCCGTCGCAGCTTCTAACTCGCGCCCAAAGACTCGAGATCCCATATACAGACTCTGCTTTTGACCTTCGACGAAAAAAGATCGTCTGGACACGACTCTCCTAAGATCGTTAACGGCCGATGACTCCGCAAGTTTTTAGACGGCCTGGCGTGGAAGCGTGTGACGTGCGAACCTGTGGGAAGGACGGACGATTTCAGCGCGACGGCGCGGCGCGCTCTTTCCTCGTGCGCGGTATCGTTTTAATCGCGGAGCGACATGCGAGCGATAATGAGAAATTGCTAATGAGAATTCTTATAAATAAAATAATAATTAACATTTTTCTGCGAAACATGTTTCGCTCACGGTACAGAAATATATATTGTAACACATCGGCTTCCGGATGCAGGTATACGATAGCGAAGCAGGCCCGCGGATTCTACAGTCTTGCCGTTTTTTGTTATCGCAGGAGATTGCGTATCCAGTGTTGTAAAATCATGCCGCGTGAATGTTAAGCCATTTTAATGCGTCGATGCGCTTAACACGTTTCGTGGATTACGCGCGAAATTTGCCACTCCGTTTAACAGTCAGGACGGGACAGGATGTATAATGGATGCAAGGATGCGTACAAAATACTCATAATGGTCTCCATTGTAATGTCATAATAATCTGTTAATATATTTTCGCGCGGAAATGTATGTACAGGCGCAAATAATAATATTAATATTAATAATATTAATAATAATAATAATAATAATAATAATGCTTCATTTTTTCTTTCGTATATTTATATATGTATAATTTCGTATTGATATAAGTCCTTTCCTAAACTTTATGCAAGTCTTTATCTATAGTACATGTATGTGTCTGCACATGTGTGTGTACGTGTGTGTACTATATGCATAGGTATCGCACTGTAATATGTTCATATTTATAAGTTGGATTATACAAGAATTTCGCTAAGCCGAGTCTATCTACAAAGACGAGGAGCAGAAGCGTGAGGTTTCTATCTCGCGCTTTTAGTAAGGTCGATTGGCTGTCAAGCCTCTCGAAATTCTCTTCTATATTCTTTTTTTTTTTGTTTTTTTTTTGTTTTTTTTGTTTTTTTTTTAATTCTCAAAGTGACGCACAGGTCTTTCCCCAAAAGGCAATTAATGAAATATACAGAGTTCGCTATGGTTTTTACTTAGTCTAACAGAGAAGGAAGAGAGTTGTGGGAGGGGAGCTAAATTGGCTCATTTTTTTTTCTGGAGATTTTTCGCACTTGACATTGTTCTTCCAGAGAAACATATCGTGTTTCTACTTCTCGTTTTTAATTTCACTTGTTGTTGCTTTATTTCTAGTACGAAAGCTATCTTACGCTCTTTGTATGAGAGATTACAGTCGTGTAACACAGCGAAAGTAAAGTCAGACAGAACAACGCATAGTTATTGCATGATTTTTGTTCACTTTGAGAAAGAAGAATTTAAAAAAAGAAATGAAAGAGAAAACAGCAAAAAAAAAAAAAAACAGAATCGCTATTCAATGGAAAGCGAATATTGCGCCGTGACTATAACGCTGTGACGTTCCCGATTTCTCAATATCGATATCGCATCACAGTGGTCTGTTTCCAGATACATACATATACATAGGCATTCGTATATCTGTCGTACGTTTCGCGACAGTCTACAAAAATCTCATACGACTGTCACAGCCGCGCGCGAATCCAACTTCCGAGTTCTCTCTTCGCGTTCTTGTTCCGTCATCTTATAAACTGTATTGCCACTGGCGAAATACAAGATTTTCACAAAAGAAGGTGAAGAAAATATACGAAATACATGCAGACACACAGGATCACATAAATTATCTATCTCTAAAATCCAATCTTTATTTGAGCAAAGATATTTGCAATAAAAACAAAAGATTATTCGATCAATTTAAGTATATATTAATAAAAAAAAAATAAATAAATAACGAGCTTGTAAGGTTTTTCTGTTTGAAAGTAAATAACACAATTTTTACTTTCAACAAACCTATTGACTCATTTCCGAGCAAATTAATATGAAAGTTCTAAATTCGCGAATCTGTGTTGTTAGTATTAAAATAAAACGCACAATAAAATATTTTTGTGTATGTAGAAAATATGTCTACCTTTTTTATATGAAAATCTTGTATAGTGTCTTTACCGCTTGACTAATTGATTTCGGAGACCATTCACGATAGAAAGAGAGAAAGAGAGGAAGAGAGAGAGAGAAAGAGAGAGAGAGAGAGAGAGAGAGAGAGAGAGAGAGAGAGANAGACAGAGAGAGAGAGAGAGAAAATCAGCTAAGAAGCGACGCTATATTTACAAACTGTGTGATGCACTGCATCTCGTTCTTTCGGGTTCTCGTAATTCTCGACGAATTACGAAAGTTATGTACACACCCTGACCATTTCGGCTTGGATCTGAGAGAGATTGCACTTATCCAGATGAATTCGCACTCACTTGCCAAAAGCGTTCACTCTGCCATTCTCGCGTTTCATAAGAGAGACGGATGATCTCGAACAAGCTGCGTCGATACACATCACCCAAATAGACTCTGTCTAAGATTTAATAGCGCAGTTAACTGTTCGCATCTTCGAGTACAATTCGCGGGGTAATGCTCTCTATGTATTATCGTTGATTCGTGTACGGTGACTGATTGTTTTTCGTTTTTTTTTTTTTTTTTTTTCTAAGCACCTTTTGTATCTGCTTCTCTATAATGCTCTAATCAATGTTGATTTTCGCGGAAAAAAAGCCATTTTGGTGGATATTGATTCTCATCTTACATCTATCCTGGAATAATCTCCGTGATAATTCCAAACTATTCATTGATCCTATTTTCCGCAATTCTCTTACGTTTACATCAGTCTTCGCAAAGCTGTGAAACGTTATTCGGCGTGTCGTGCCGGTTTCGGTCATACACCACACATGTTCACATTTATAATTTTCTAGACATAGTCGATTTTTTTTGTAACATCGGGTTTCGTCGACCCATGAATATTCTGTTCAAGGCCAGATTGTCACTCGGGAAGAGAAGTCAGTAAGCACCTCCGCCTTCACAACACCTCGAAGCGTTGGTTCGCGGCGTCATTGTCCCGGTAGTTCTTTCCCGACATCAGTCGATCGTCCGTGTCGACGGCGTCTTCCGATTCGTCGTCCTTGCTGTATCACGCGGGCGAGAAGGGCCTGTGAATTTTCGGATTCGGTGGCGGCGTAGCGACCCTTATCAGCCCCTGACCCTGCGACTGATTTTGAGGTGTCGGCTGACGAGGGGGCGGACTACCTCGAGAAGAGGGGGTGTGCGGACTGGGTACGGCTACTCTTAGCGGGCCCGTAACCGACAGATTCGCCGCCATCAATGGCGGACTATGAGCCTCCGATAGACTGTCCGACAAACGGGATAACCCACCGTCGGACAACCGTGACGTTTCGGATATCCTGGATATTCCCTCGGATAGCTGATGCTGGGGGTGCGGGTGGTGCAGTAGGCCGTCGTGCGGATGGAGTCTCGGCGGTGGTAGTCCCAGCGGATCTGGCAATCTGTAATCGACGAGAAAAAACACTGCATTTTCTCTGGAGAAAATACAGTTGAACAAAATCGCGATCTATTATGTTATGTCAACTTATAAAGTTTTCATTTTTGTGGCAAAAATAATAGAATATATATAAAATATCGCGACACGATATGTTCCGAGAAAGATCTCGTAAAGACGAAAACAATTTATGTATATTGAATTCTCTTACCTCGATGCCGGATCACCTCTGGGCCCTACGGCTTGAAAAGGACTCGACTCCGCAAACCTGAAAATCCCTCCGCCCGGCATATTCGGGTGATTAGGCTGCGGACTATGCGGTCCGAATCGGAAGCTCGTCGGCGGGAATTTGAAAGCCGTCGTATGACCGAATCGAAAATGCGGCTGCGTAGCATCGAAACGGAAATTTAAGGATGGAGGTGGTAAGGGACCGAGAGATCCGAGGGGAACCGGAGAAGGTTGGTGGTTCGGCGGAGGCGAGGAACTCGGCGACGGCGGTGATGTCCCTCCGAGGGAAATGTCGGAGTCCTCGCTGCTGCTGCCACCGGGACCCGGGCTCAGAGTGCGTCTCGCGTTTCCGTTTCCTTGCCCCGATTGTTGCTGCATTCTGCTGCAAAGAACGCGTATAATTTGCGATTATATCACCTGAAATTATCGGCGCGTATTGAGAGAACTTCGAAGAATCATGAGAAAATTCATCGATAAGATCGCCCGAACAACAAAGTGTAACAAAAAAGTAATGTTAATGCAAATTCAAAAGAAGAAGCGAAATACTAACATTATATTCAAATCTGTACAATATAGTAGAGAGAAAAAGAGAGCGAAAGAGAGAAAGAGAATCAACAGAATATAGTACTGCTGATAATTCAAATGTGCAAAAGTCACATTATCGTTGCAATAAAATTAATACTCGCACAAGAGAGAATCTTCTCTGTATCTTTCATGTTTAATTTCACCAACTGGGTTGTGCTTTGTTGCGCCAGGTCAACGACGGAGGTCGTGGATTAAAGTAAAAGATTGTTGGCTGTTTGAACTCTAGAGACTGTGGTCAGTTCTGGGCGGCGGGAGCAGCAGGCGGGAGCAAGGGCGCGTAGGTGTACGCTTGTGGTCGCTGTGGGAATTTTAATTCATTCCTGCTAAGAGAAAGAGAGAGAGAGAGAGAGAGAGAGAGAGAGAGAGAGAGAGAGAGAGAGAAAGAAAGATGGCACATATAGGATGTATACACATGGATGTGCACGGCCGCTGAAAACACTTTGTTTCCAGTCATCGCCACAGAGAGCGCGCGGCCGTAATTAATGAGCGCGCTCATCCTTTCTAAGTGAGAAGGTGAGGATTCACGGGAGAATAACGACGATTCTCGACGACGGGGCTCTCTCTCTCACATATAAAGGAAGGGATCCACCTCATTACTCGGCAGATCGCGGTCAGATACGGAAAAACACGGTAAACTTCACACGCGTGCACGTATACGTGCAATGAAAATGACGGATGACCGTGCGTAACGTAACCGTGTATTCGGTCTATGTATAGTCGTTGCGTATGTGCCGATCCGCACATTACGCCGCCACCTGAAAAGCACGGGCATTTTCTAAAGCGGCAATTAGGAGGTCCACATCGTCGCGATATCCCGCTCGGAGTGGAATTAACTCGTTACAGCTCAAGAGAGAGAGAGAGAGAGAAAGAGAGAGAAAGGAGGGAAAGAGAAAACTTACGAAGTCGCGATTAACGATCCCGAGAATCGGTCTTATTGAATTATTCGACCACGGAATCCCGCGGCAAAAAAGCGCACGCTCGGATCGCGCGTAGTGACGGAAAAAAACAGAGGTCGATTTGACAAACGTCGTCGCGCGCATGAAAAACCTGTTACTTCATCGGCAAGCGAACGATCGTGTGTTTATCGTCTATCAACTCCCGACTGCGAGCACAGAAAGATAAAAAAAAAAAAGAATTGTTCCCGCTTGGAAATACAAGGAGCTTGGAAAAACGAACGGTTCCGCTAAAGCATTCCGCTAAAGACAATGAGGCGTCGCGGTCGTCTTAAAAGCCTCTCGGCCGCAGATCGATCCTGTAGCGGGGTTTCCGAGATCCTCTCGTATTTTCTTTGCTAATCGAGTCTCGAGTCGGGCCCGTACTGTTACCACGGTAACGCCTTCTCGAGAGGCGGAAACGTCGAATTGTTCCGTTCTCTCTCCTTCCCGCGATCGGGGGTGGAAAAAAAACCTCCGATTACGACGAATGGTAACTTCCAAGTGACAAAGAGGAACGTGTGTGCGTTCCAGACACAAATTGATTTTATATTTTACAAGCGATATATCTATCTAAAAAAAAATTTTTAACTCTTATCTCCACAGAATAAGTAACATAAGAACATATTGGCATAATGTTTGATAAATTAAAATCCTTGCGCGCGCGCGAAAACACATACGTGTGTTTTTAATGCACTTAAAATATATTTTGTAATTACATGCGCAAAAACTTGATGTAAAAAGTCTTAGTAGCGGCACAAGAGTTAATGACGTTTTTCACGAGCCTTATCGCGCTCGAAAATATACCGCCTTCGCCACGACGAGGTTATTTAATTAACGCCACGAAAATACGTCTTGCAGTTTTATGATTCTGTGTGAATATTCATGCACAAGCTCCCTTTTCATCGCGCCTAATGGCGTATACTCAGATAGATTAATGTGACACGTCGTAGCGGAGGCGAATCCTTCCGACGATGGCGTTGAAATAATCTCCGATCGTACGTAGCGGCGGTGCGACTGAAGAGCTAAAAAGTACACGACGTGTTAATCAGATGAAATAGCGTCCTGCTCTTGCCAACGCAATCGGGACTTAATCGTGGCTGAATTATACTCGTGAATAATGAAATAATCGGCCGTGAATATGTGCTGCTAGTCGATTTTGATTGTGCACGAGCGCATGATCGTGTTGGCACGAAAGACACGAGAGAGAAGGGGGGGGAGCTATTAAAACCGTAATTCAAGATCCGCTATCAATGTCGTGTGGAAATCGAATTCCGTTACATTACTTTTGATTTTAATTCTCTTTGTTTATTCAACTCTCTTGTTTTTTATCTATTATCCTATACTATCTGTGTCCCGTACATGTGTTCCTCTCTCGTTTCCTCTTTCTTCTCTTTCACTGCAACTTTTAATTTAAAAAATTGCAATATGTAGTTTTTAAATATTAATTTTTTTTTCGCCGTTTTATTTGACGATAATATAAATTTAATTTTTGGATTTTCAGGTTCCTCTTTCTTTTTTTTTTTCCCCTTTCGCATTCTTTCACCTACACTCTCGGCCTTTCTCCTCGCCCTTCACTCACGTTTTCGCCTCCATACGCGAGACATCCGACGCGTTTTAATTATGCTCTTGGACCGCTGGCCTTTATCTTGGCCCTTTCACGAGATACCCGCACGAGGCGGCACGACTTATTATGTCCCGGGGCCTTCCGTTCTTACACGGTATTCTATGGCGATCGTACCCCATTGAGATCGTCTTAATGTCGTGGCATTAAAGCGCGGAGACTCGGGTGTCAATTTTTCGGCGCTTATAAAAGGAGTATTAAAGCACCGCGCGGTTCGGATTCCGGTCCGCCGCCGCATAGCGCCGCGGTCTCGCACTAATTACGTTCTAATAGGCGACAAATTAAAAGATTTCAGTACACACACAGATCAATACGCATGATTGTCTACAACAATTATGCATTTTAATATTTTTCATTTTTTTAATTAAATTATTTCGCGATAATACACAGCTTCTGTCTGAATAATTATCTGAACTTTTCTAAGTTACAGAACAATACCGCTTGTGGAATTGTCAATGAAATATATTTCCCTCTCTCTTTTTCTCTATTGTAACTTGTGACATCATTTTTCTCTTTCTCTCTCTTCTTAACACTTAGCTGGCATTTCATTGCCATAATTTAATTTGCAATAATCAAAATGATTAAACAAATTGCATTTATAATAGTCGCTTAATCCGATCGATAGCATTTTCAGTCCATTACATTAGCGTGTGCGCGTAATTCTTGTTTCTCCACCACAACATTATTGCTTATGAATTTACTATACATCTTCCCGTAATGTCTTTTAAATATCTTTTCACGAACATGCGCCAATATAAGGGATTAAGTACCAAGAAGGGATTCGCTGGGGAGTGTGTTGTTAGAATAATTTACGATCGAATTATGCTGATCTCTTCACGGCGAGATCAGCATTGAATTTTCCGCCCATCGATGTTCGGGAAAAGATTAATGAAGCACACGCCGTTATAATTACTACCTCGGTCGGTAAACAAACTTTTTGCATATTGTCTTAGCGTTGATAACTTCATTTATGAGACAATACATGCGGGAACTGTACTATCACAATTTTAATAAACCGGATCGATAAAACTCTATTCTTTCTGTGTGTGTGTGTGTGTGTAAAATAATATTTTTGTCTTACATATTTTTATATAAATTTCTTGTATGTGAAATTCGCGGTATGCAGAAACGTATTGAAACATCTGAATTGCGGATAAAGACGCTTAATCCGCTTCTCCATCGTTCGTTCTTTCGCGCGCACTAAAAACGATTTCGTACGCACTTCGTTATGCACTTACGTGTTGCTTGCTCGCTTGCGCGCGCGCGAACTCGCGTGGCGAATCGCAGCGCCGAAAGAGCCGCGCGATGGCAAAGGCCAACAGGTGACGTTGTACTTTCGGCGCGAGAGACGCGGTGGTGATTAAAAAAGAAATTCATCAGCAAGTCCGGGGGAAAGTATCAGGTGCAGCTAACGTCGGCGGAGCCCGAGCGCGCGGCGACGATGCACCGCCGGCCGTTCAAGTATTTATGCCGCATGACGAGTCACTTTTGGAATCCCGCCGTATATTATAAAGTATTATGCACGGGGGACGATGAGACCAGGGCTCAAACCGTGACGGAAGCTACTGTAATTACGCGCAAGATGGTCGTGCCCGCGGCAGTGGGTAGTCCCCATTGATCCCCGATCGAGAAACACGCGGTGAAAGATGCGCGGCTTTTGTCCCGGACCCCGAAGAGATAGACAAGTGTCTCGGTCGTATATTCGTATTATTCGGAATTGCGCTGAGAAATTGCGTCGTCGTCTTGTTATTGCTCCTGTCCTTGCTTGTGGTTTCTCTCGTCGCAACGTAATGTCTTGTCGTATTAATGCGACAAGTTTAATCCGGGCGCTGTGGCACTGAATATTCTCGGAGAAGACTGACTTTGAAAATTAACAATACAAAACGCAATACGCGCTTCTTCTTCAGTTTAGTTAGTGATACATCATTTCTTGAGATAAACAATTGTTCAATTGCGTGATTTATCAAAATTAACAAACGGAAAAAAAATTAATAAAACCAACAGACACACTGTCGACATATATGCACACATTCTTCATTCCACTCGACATTTCGAGTTGAAAACGTGATCGTTGAGCGAACGACGACAACGACTCGATCCTTGAACTGGCGAGTGAGTTCGCGCACGATTGTTCATTTCTTCTCACAAGACGCAACATAATAATACTCTTTGGTAAACAAAAAAAACAAACAAGAAAAAAAAGACAACGCGATCGATTTCGATCCGATATCACAAGCGGATCTATTTTACGAGCCTGCGAGAGACTGACGCGGGATATCGTTTTAACAGAATCTAACCCCGTGTCAGGGAACACCGTGGATTTCGTGCGTGGTACGAGAGAGACCATCTCCCCGGCCTTTCCCCTCTCGCACAGATCCACCCCGTGTCAATGCTAAATACCCGGTATACGCACAATGGAGTACATATCGTTCGAGAATCTGAGCCATGCGAAGTCCTCCACAAAAGGTAACTGGATACCGGTACGAGGAAGAAACGGCATGTGAACAGAGGCTCCGCGATTTCAAGGGAGGTTACTACGGACCCCCTCGTGTCTTTTTATTTTTTCTCTTTCCCTCTCCGCGCGCCTTCCCGCATGTCCTGCCTCGCCGCGTCGTTTCGCTCTCGTTTCTCAACTTCTTTTTTTTTTTTTTTTTCGACGCTAGCTTATTTTTAATAGCCGCTAATAGAGATGTTAAAACGATACGGGCCCTCTCGCTCGACTCGGAACCCGATGCTCAATTCTTTTCTCGCTGTCGCGGACCTCTTTCTCACTCGTCCCGGGTTTTTCCCCCTCGCTTGTGTCTTTGGAGAAAAGCGCGATGCGTTCTGGCGCGTTCCATTTACGATCGTGAAGCGAGTAAACAACGTCAATGAAGGGTGGTATACTGAAATATAAAGAAAAACTTGGCTTGATTGTGATAGATTGACGAAACGATGTGATCTGATGTTCAAATCAAGTAATATCTGTCTCGAAATAACTATTCGAATGATTCAAAATAAAATAATTAAATTTGTAAAAATATTTTATAAAGTAATTTTGTTTGCTTCTTATTTATCAAATTTTTTTTCTCTTTGAATCCTACAAAAAATTACATTGGTTTATTTAAAAAATTTGGAAACTTTGACACAAAATATCGTGCGAAACAAAAGTGCGTGCAAGAAAGCGCGATACGTCGTTCGCACAATTTTATTACACCGCTGTTCCCGTCCGCGATGTTGCATTAGGCGGATAACACGCTCGAAACAAAGAAGCAGGCCTGCTCGCGCATTACGCCGGAGACGTTCGAGTGGCAGCACGATGAGAGCGGAGGCAGCATCGCGGACAGGTAGTCCGTGATTTGCAACATTTTTATCCGGGGTTAACATCGGGGGACGTCCTCCTTGCTGCGGCATGACGACGAGGAGGGAAGTGACGGTTTGCATTTACTGGTCCCGGCCACGAGACGGTCGGGTTGACAGGCCAGAAAGATCTTTCTTTCCGTCTTTCCGTCGCTTCGTGTCTCGGGAGCTCTGAGAAATCGGGCAAATGTTTGCTTGCGAACAAAGAGTATCCACTGACGTGGCGACCTTACTTGTTCCGCCGTCGTCGTGCAGGCGACCAATCCCGGCAAGCTTCGATGTATGTTTGAAGATTTTTAAGTGCACGATGCATTGACCGAAAACCGATACCCACGCGCGTCTCCCATCCGCGATCGGAGACGGATATTTCCTTTCTAGGCGAATTTCTAGTTTGCTTTGGGACAAAAAACGTTTTACCATCACGTTCGTAGAAAATGAGAATTTGCCTCGTGTAAATTGCTACTCAATTTTCACTCGTTTTTTTTTTTTTTTTTTTTATACTACCATTTATGCTAATTATATTTGTATCTTGTTAATAATATGTTCGTATTTGTGCGATCGAGTATATTTACATTTTGAATCATATACACGCGCCGGCTGCATCGAGTGACGTTACCTTGACTTACTTTGAGCGAAATTAATTATCCGACGTGTATAAGTCAAGCAGGATAATTTGCGATACGTTATCGGCTGATATATATAATTAATAATATCGCGTTGTAATACTACCAGCAATCTCGAGTTGCATCACGGACACGTAACACACACACACACACACGCGTTGAATTCAATATTACTCAAATTATAGCTTAACACGATAGCGCACACATGATAGCTATCACATTAATTTTGCAGTCCATTAATAGATACGTATAATAGTACCGACTGTAATAGCACTGAGACCGACCCTGACCTCGGACCACGAAACACATGAAATGTTACAATATGGTTTATCAGAAATACATCTAAATTTTTTTAATCAAAATTTCTTCATTTAAAAAATACAATAAAAATTGATTTTTATAAAAACATCAAAAATCAGAAGCATATCAATTTTTACATTCGTCATTATGAGGAATAGGTTTGTCACATTAGCAAAATAGGCGTCTCTTTCCTCCCTCCCATCTCGGAGAAGAACGCGCTCGGTGACTAGAGATGACGACAAACATTTTCCTACAGGAGCGTAGACATGTCGAGTGTTTGCCCAGGCGGGTTCATACGAGATACCCAAGATTCCCTGGCCATTCTCCGTGGGAAAAATCTCCGAAAATTAAATCCTTATCCCGGTCGTCTGTAATAACGAAGATGAGAACACGCGGCGGCGCTAATCCTGTTGTCTCAGTTTTGTACACGAGTTGTGTTCCGAGCGGCCGACAGAAAGAAATTACCTATCGATCTTCCTCTCTCGGGCAAATTATCCGCGCAACGAAAAAAAAAAATGTCATCTGCATTGGAGCGAGATAAATGAGAGAAAAATTCCAAAACGTCTCTCCTCCGCGAACCTTAAAACGCTTGCGTTTTTGTTCGACCAATCGCAAATCGACAGCTTAATGACTCGAGTGTCCCTAATCGATTACCTAAAGTGTTTTGAAAAAAAACGGGGACCGCCATCGTGATATGCTTCGTGGAATTTTACACTAATTACGGATCTTGTTTTGGTTTTGTTCGCTTCCGTGAATCTTAAATGATGCGACATGGTGCATCGAACGATATCTGCTTCAAGTGTTTTACAACTGATCAAAGAAAATAAAGCCGACAACAGTTTTGACGAAGGATGAACAAGATACAGATATATATATATATATTAACAACGCACTTAAACTTTTCAAAGTAGAATTACGTTTCGACTAGTCAAATCTTTTGATATTGAAAAATTAGCCGAGATATGTTTTCAATACATTTTCTTAACGTCAGTAATACAGTTTGCATGAATTTTGTTTGGGTTTGCCACGAGAATTAGAAATTACACCGCGCGTGAATACTTACTTACTTGGACGCGCGGGAATTCGGCGTTTCATTTAATTTAATGACCCGTTCTCCAAAGGAGAGACGCTCGGATACGTACATCAGAAATCGCTCGGTAAATAATTAATATGTAATCAGACTCTGTTTGTGTGCGCGAGAGCGGTAGGGACACGAATGTCTCGTCTCATAAGGTAGCAAGGGGCGTCATCGAGGCAACGCCAGAACGAAGGGTGTTTGCCGGCAAACATTGTGAAGGGCCTCTTAACGTATCCTAAACGTGTGCGTAGGGTTCTTTTTGTCAGAAGAGGTGACGCGGTAGATGGAATCAGAAAGAGAGAGAGAGAGAGAAAGAGAGAGAGAGAGAGAGAGAGAGAGAGAGAGAGAGAGAGAGAGAGAATAAGAGAAACTTACGATGTTCATCTACTTGCTTTTCACGGCGGATTGACGCGGAAATGGAAGGTTCTTGAAGAAGTGCCCGGGAGAAACAATGAAAGACGGATATGTCCTCCAGAATCTTTTCTCTCTGCCGTGTAAACCTTTCTTTTCACTCTTTTTATGTTTTAAACTTTCCCCTGCATGTACTTATATAAATGCTCACACCCTTCGATATATAAATGTATAAAATTTGCTTAAAAACTAACTTTTGTTTTGATTCTCAAATTTCCACGGTAATTTAACGTTGGATACGATTGCTTCTCTCCCCGAAATCTCGTCTTCGAGCAGAATCAGTTACTATATTGTATCCGAGGAGTATTTCGAGAAGGAGCTACTTTGTAGGTGGTCGCCGGCGGAACGAATTCTAACTGTTCGCGAGACTCGGGGAAACAGGACGAGATCGAAAGAGCCGCTACACAATCGATGCCTCTCAATTATCGCATGACGGAGGAGAGGAGAGGAGGAACCTCAATGGCATCCGATTGAGGCACGCGCCGTCGCTTAGAGGCTCTCCGAGGTTCGAGGGCCCTCGAATCGATTCGAGTCCCGTGGCACACTTCGGGGCAAATTAAGTTTCGCTCCTGAAATATGCCCTCTCTCTCTTTTCCTCCCTCCCTCTCTCCTCCCTCTCATCCTCTTTCTTTCTGTGGCTTTCCTCCGTGCACTTCGTCTCTGTCGGATCTCGTTCGGTGGCAGCGTTGCGAATTACCGCGAGACGTTTATTTCGTCCGCCCGTCGAATGGAGAGACGCGGCGAACGAAAATTCTACGCCGGCCGGATGAATAGCCCCGTTTTCTTGCAACAGATAAAAAGCGGATAAGGAGCCGCTTCGTAAAAAGCAACCCTGCTCGAGCCGCCAAACGCCTGTTTAGAATTGCGTTTTTTAACATTTAAAAATAGCTGTTTAAAAAACAAGAAGATACAGCAATACCTTTATTCATTCAAACATACGCGCAAAAAGTCCGCGACGTGTTCACTTTTAGAAAATGGAATGAAATAATTGGTATATTACAAATCTCCCTCTCTCTCTCTCTTTCTCTCTCCGGATCGTGTAAAAAATATGAGGTAAAAGTCTCGAGAGGCGAGCAGCTGCAAATTGCTTTGGACCGGTTAACAAAAATGCACTCCGCAATCCCCTTGATGGATACACATCGTTAGGCGGAGACACGGCGGCGGAAGAGATCTGCGCGGGTGCAAAAAGAGGAGGCAGCCTCCGGTAACCTCTCGCTTGCACCGTGACGCACGCTCAATTAACCATATTCAGGGGAAAAAATTCGCCGTCCAAATTCTGCGCGACAGCCCGTGAAGCCTGTGGCTCGTGTTTACCGCGAGTTCTCGATCGAGAACCCGGGAGGATGTCCGCGGAGGAGCGTATCGCGGGCGGTCGGGAGAGAAGAAAAAGGCAGAAAAGTGCGGGAGGCCCTATTGAAGTCTATCGTTGTATCGTTTTTCAAAGAGTTTCCTACCTCTTTCTGTCCTCACTTCTTTCCTCGACTTCTCTCCTCTCGCACACATCGTCTATCTCTTCCCGTAGTCCTCGTATATCTCCTTCGGCATGAAGGAATATCGTATACGCCGCGGTGAAGGTATAAGATTTCACGTGTATACGCAGGATGGATCAGATTGGTCTGGCCTTAAGCCGTCGCAAATTACCCCGTAAGCCTT
Source organism: Pseudomyrmex gracilis (assembly GCF_002006095.1). Taxonomy (NCBI): domain Eukaryota; kingdom Metazoa; phylum Arthropoda; class Insecta; order Hymenoptera; family Formicidae; genus Pseudomyrmex; species Pseudomyrmex gracilis. The sequence goes on from NW_018020763.1 coordinate 268,662, forward strand.
TTAGTCGTCGTGTGTGTTTGGCTGGCTGCGCCCTAGACTCTATCCTTCCCCCTTCCCTCTCTCTCTCTCTCTCTCTCTCTCTTTCTCTTCCGTCTTCAGCTTGACATCCGTCCCTTCTGTTATCCGCGCGCGTTATTATTTTGTTGCTCCGTAATATTCCCGGGACCCCCGTGGGGCTTGCCACTTTAAAGAGAATCTAACTGGAGCTCGTGCCTTGGGGTACATTACAGAAATGATTCTAAACGGGGCATTGTTATAGTTCGCATATTCAAAGACCAAAAGTTTTCAAATTTAAAAATATATATGAATAAAAATATGTATATAAACATATGAATTTAATTATTTATATGAAGATATGGTGTTTATTTTTTTCTGCGTTTTAAAAGCACGCGCAATAAAACATTCAATATTTGCATTTATTATTTTAATTTTTTTAAAATTATTCTACGTAATTAATGTGACTTGTGTAATCTCTATTTTTTAAATTGTTTAAACAAGGTTCTATAAAAAGGTAATTTACAAAAATACTCCATTTTCACAGATTATTAATAAATCGTTGTAAAATATGTTTAATTATCTTTTTTCGGGCTGTTAAAAAGCAAGTTACGTTTATTTATGATATAAAAGATATAAGCGTTCACAAAATGTCTCTTTGCTCTCGGGTACATCGTCTTTAGCAAGTCGCTAGAGTTCGAAAGACCAAGATACGAAGCCCGGGGGGACGTGGGAGTAAAAATTTAAATTTAACGCAATTTCGAGTGATTACTACGACCCGTTCTCTGATACACCCCTTATATACTCATCCCTTGATTGGCTTACATTGTCGATGCTTAACCGTTTCATGCACCAGTGACCGACTAGGGGGATATCATTGCGCGCGATAGGGGTAACGCTTTTACGGCCCGAGGCTGTGAGTATCGTCATTGTCAAAATTCAAATGTAAAAATTGTAACGCAGACGTCGATAGCGCGACACGCTGTCGCGCATTTCGCGGACGCTGGCTATGCGAGTGAAATCGTTTACCAAATTTCATTCGGATGAACAAACGCTTTCGCCAGAACGACCGGTCTGACAAAAAGTTCCAAGTTCGTTTAATTTCACAATTTATTACAGCGTGTACTTTTTGTGATGGCGTATTATCTATATCGTGCAATGTAACTCTAAAATGAACACACACACACACACACACACACACACACACACACACAAAATCGATAACGCATGCATATTAAACGTAGAAGAGAAGAGATTTAAAAAATATTTATTTATATTATTTAAAAAAAAGTTCTTTTGACCGCATCGATGGATTAAACGCGCTTTCTTTTACATTCAAAATTAAACTTCGAACTCTTATCTTTCTTAATCTTTTACGAAAATAATTCAATTTTTAAGTTACGTGGATCACACACGTAAATGATTGTTTTGCAAACAAAAAAAAAACTTAAACGGTGCATATGCGTTATTCTCTTTATTGCACAAGTATAACGCATGCAGGTATCATCCGATACCTTGGCTTAACTATAATACGCACATCTTTCGTGTACATGCGTGTGCAAGTAGTAGGTACAGTGCGGGCAGGTATACGTGTATGCGCATCGAATGTACGCATGGAGAGATACCATCTCATTCAAGGATCAGGATCAGGAGGACCGTGGTGTTGCATTACATCACCGGTTATCCCTAATATACCGGGTGTTCTCTTAACGAGACCGCAAACGAGCGTCGTATTACCGGGAGAGAGATCGGTCTTTAGCGCTCGGCGAACAAAAGAAATCCCAAGTTTTCTCTCCTCTAGTTGCGAGATGAAGAGCGAAGAGAAGTCTGTCATGATCTCCGTTCGATCGCTCTTTTCGATATAATCGCGACCATCGGAAAATCTGCGCCACGCTTCGAAGCGCGCAAAGCCGCAACACGTTGCGGAACACGTTGTAAAACGCATAAATCACACATGCGCCATTAAAATATCAATGCCGTATAATTACTTCGCGCATATTAATTGCGCAAACAACCGCAACGGAACGCGAATATATATATATATATATATATATATATATATATATATATATCGCGCGCTGCGAGTCGACGAGATACGCGATAATCGCTGGCAAAACACGTGGCCGGGCGTGCGCGCACACAGACGCGCGGCAATCATTTCGTTTATCCTCCTCTCGACAACCGCAACGGAACGCGAATATATATATATATATATATATATATATATATATATATATATATCGCGCGCTGCGAGTCGACGAGATACGCGATAATCGCTGGCAAAACCCATCATCTTCGCGCCGAATTAGCATGTAGATATATTGTCCGAAACGATAATAATCATTCGATATTTCTTAATAATGCAGTCACATCACAATCGGAGGAATGTGTACGTGGCAGCAATATAAAATGTGATATACAAGATGTCAAAAGAAAGAAAATAATGTACTGTAGACTTCTATAATATATCACATCGCGCTTGTAAATGCTTATGTCGCAAGATTTACTGGCGTCTGATTAAGCAATTAAGCCGCACGCTGTAGCACGCTTTGTGGTGTTTTTGCTGCGCGCCGAGAGAGCAATGGCTCGCTTCCTCGTTATACATTCTCCGGAGTTTTCGATATGGAGAGGCCTGTCAAATCCTCTACATTCATCCGGTTCTCCTGTCGACCTGCTCTTCGCTACGGTATCTCTCGCGATCGGACGCAAACGAGATATGTTCGAGAGGAGAAAGATAGAAAGAGAAAGAGAGAGAGAGAGAGAGAGAGAGGAGGGAAAAATATGTCAGAAATCTCGTCACGGTGTACATCGCGCTAATTGTCGCTATATAATCTACGTGGCGAGACCGAAATTCCAGGTTGTTAGAGGCTAACGATTGCGCCGGCAACGAGAAGAGAGAGAGAGAGAGAAGAGGAAAACGTGAGAGGTGGGACGTTAATTATCGCGGCTAATAACGCGACTACGCGCCGTATAGCTGCAAGAGTCGATCCCCGACTTCCTGACTTATCGTCTCTCTCAATCGCGACATCTGCTTTTTGATATATGCTGTGAAATATGTTTTGCGAGAATTAAGTGATATATATTTTTTTAATATAAATAACTACGTTCTCTTATTAAACAAAAAAAGAATTTTTCTGTTTTGTGCAGTTTTTCGCACAAAGAGACGGAAAAGTCCAATAAAATTTACCGATGCTTTTTGCAGATAGGAATCTTAAATTGTGAAGGTTTAAGCGCTGTCTCAACGCGAAATTAGATTTATCAAGACGAGAGGCGCAGAATCGAGCCGTGGAAATCGAGCAGCTTCGTCGGGCAAAAATCCGTTTAGCTAATTTTTGCCCGACGACGCGCCCCCTCCGCGGCGCCGGTTGTTGATTCATTTTATTAATTTTTCTCATTCTTCGCGATAACTCGATCGCGCGGAGCAAACAGCAGAACGGCGACGCATTTGCGACGAAGTTAAGGATATTATCAGTAACCACCCCAAAAATTCTATCTGTTCTGCCGGTGAGGTAGGTACTTCGCCGGAACTTTTCTCTCGCTGCGTAAGAAAGTTAGCAGAGACGCGTTTCTTTATTTGTAAATTAATAACCAGAAGCGTTTGTTTTAAAATCTTGTAAATATAATTTATTATGAATATTTAAATACTTGTTTCTCTCTATAACATATTTATCTCATGGCTTTTTATACAAAATATAAAAGAAACGCGCACCATTGATGAAAAATCTTGAACTACAGAAAGTAGAAAAGATAAACTGATAGGGATGTTTCTCTCAAGTGATGGCGGACGAGTCGTTGACCAGTCCGTTGGGAATAAACGCGCAGCCGGGAAGAAAAATTAAACGCATTCGGAGTGCCGTACGATAGAGCGCGGGAGGTGAAGGTGAATCAATTTCTGACGTGCGCGTGTAAACCAATTTCAGGCAATTTCGCGTCAAGAATAGCCTCTTCAACAATGAATTGACCCACGCGAGGACCTTTCCAATTTTAACCGATCTTGAGAATACTTCTTCGAAAGTGCTCCGGTCGCCGTCTTCGGTCCGGAACCTTCTCTTATATCCCCTCGTCCCTGTTAAACGATCATGGGACCACGTCGAATTAGATTCGCCTGAATTTCCCTGACCAAGAGAGAGAAAGAGAGAGAGAGAGAGAGAGAGAAAGATAATTCACTTTGGACTATTTTTCCATAAATCTGACCTCTCAAATTCTGCCGCAAAAATTTTTCTACGGTTTTCATATCGCAATGCTACTTTTTGCAGATTAGGCATGCGTGAAAATGTACATAACTTATGAAGCAAAATATTGCCAAAATAAATATTTTAGTAATTTCTACAAATAAGATCAAATGTGAAATTTGTCCTCGTTTATGTTTCAACTTCTTTCAATTCTATGTTGTCATTATACTGTCGTAACACATTGCTCGCATTTCGTCTTTCGAGGAAATTAGAAGAGGATTTGTCGATCGCGTCTCTCGGGAATTAGCTATGCTTCGGCAATTCTGCGGCGCGAATATTCGCGCCGTATGCGTGTGTCCGGAGCGAAATTAACGAATCCCTGCTCCCCGGAGGCAGTGGAATATCCCGCATCCGCGGGAGTGGTGCCTCGACGACGTAATGCCGGATATATATTCCGCCTGATATTGCCAGTCCCTTTTCAATGTATCGAGTTCTTGAAGTGTCAAATTTAATAAGCTGCATTGCTCCCTTCTGACGGAGGATGCTCTTCGAGAAGGAAACTTCAAATTTTCTTTACGATAACGTTTAAATCCAGGTGAACAATAAACTCGTCGCTTTCTTCAAACGATTTTTCTTGATATATCGAAATGAAAAAATGACAGATACGTTTTATCCAAAAACATACAAACGAATGCGACAAATATAAATCAAGATGTAATGAAAATATGTTAAATGCAAATGTCAATACGTCTCGACTTTAATTCTAAGTCATCTTCAGTTGATGATGTACACAACTTAAATCAACAATCACTTTGACCAAGTATTAGATAATGTAAGATTTCTCAGTACACTCTTTTATCTAATAATTTAATACAAAATGATGTCAAATTAATTAAAAGTGAAGTGTGCACTGTCACAGATCGAACATCTTAAAAGTTCAGTCTAGAACTGAGAGTTTTATATACTGTACGTAAAAATTTTTAATGATTCAATTTTTATTAAATAATGTCATTAGCAAATGTTACACACTAATTTATTTATCTCTAATGCGCATGAAAATTTATTTTTAACGTATTTACTTGCACTAGAAATAAAAAGTTCTATTTCTTTGTTACTTAACGCAATGTTTTATATATATTATGTTTAACATTTGCGATATTTTGTCAGCATGACAGAAAGAGTCGTCTAGATGCTGCGTACGAAACAGCGCGCAGCTCTCTCGTCTATCGATTCTCCGGTGCGCGGCGGTGTCTAGGGAAAGAGCAGGGGAATAAAGGACGTGGCAAGAAGCTGCGATATTACGTTTACGGCGAACACGGCGCAAACGACGAGCAACTAATTACAGCTTTGATAATGACCAAGCCCTTGTTAAGGCAACGAGCCGATGCTGTTACGCGCGCGCGCACGATATCGTTAGCCACAACGAGATCCGCCTCATAGTAGCAACAATGTTAGCGCTGTCATAAAGTTTCATACACCGCGCGCAGAATATGAAGCATGCAAAATACTTGTTATAAAAGCGGCAATTTAAATATTATTATCCTGTCATTCCGCGCAAGTGGGTGAAAGATGTTTCGATTTCTTTTCTCTCGTGCCCGTTTAAAAACGTAACGCACACACACATACATGTATATATATATATATATATATAAGACACACATATACACGCGAAAAACTCGTATCCCGGAAACCGTTTTAATGACCGTGAGCAAAAAACTATCGAGAGAGGATCGAGTGATACCGCGCGAACGGATGAATAGATGGAAGTTTCGAAATTAATCTTCGCATCCCATCGATCCTCGGGTGTATATACTACCTGCAAAACGCGGTAACGGGATTACATGCAGATTTCGTAGCGTGCCGCGACGACGACGCAGCCAGTCGTTGCGGTTTTTGCTCGCGTTTTCGGTAGGTGGACACACGTATACACACGTTTGCACGTGTGCGTGTGCGTTACGCGTGCGTACACACGCGTCCAAGAGAACACACCGGCACACGCTTGCGCGCCATGCAGATGATATCTCCACGGACGCTGGGCGTTGTGTGTACACGTGAAAGGAGAGCGGGAAGCGCCGCAAGAAAAGACACGGCCGTGCAAGAAGAGAACCCGGGGATACGTTGTATGTACGTCGGTAGGTAATTAACCCGTTATCTTCGGCATCCTCCGGCTGCGATTAATTTCACGTCTCACCGTACGGCGCGATATTCTTCACGCGTGTCACGCGTCCGCAACGACATCGAGCGACATTAATCGACCGGGCGACTTTTCAGCCGTGCAACTTAACACGCCCGGTGTTGACTCTTTAACGGGTCCTGAATTTAATGTGGATTTGCGTGTGTGTGTGTGTGTGTGTGTGTGTGCGCGCGCGCGTGTAATTTTATTCGCGAAATAACAGAAGCGGATATCGAGAATGTAATGAGAATTTTTTTTTTTTTTTTAGATTTGCTCTCAATACCGTTAGACGCGATTGAATTGTTTTAGATATTGCGTTATTGTTCTGTAGAAAAATCAACAGCGAAAAAATATTTTCTCCAAGTGTACATTATCTTGGTGTCTTAACGACCGGTTAGAGCATTTTGTAATTTTGTAACATAGCCGGTAGCACAACCGGTTTTCTTGCTTAGAAAGCGATCCCTTTTTTTAATATCAACCGCGCGCACTATCCGCATATCGATTTGTCGTACGATAAGTGGCAGCGGTGTTGTAAACGGCAAAATAATCGTCGAGAAGCGGCCGACCACTAATGCGTTTAATATTCGCTTCGATGATGAAAAAGAAGGATTTTATCGAGAGAAAGAAAGAGAGAGAAAGAGAGAGAGAGAGAGAAAAAAAAAAAGAAAGAAGAGATAGCGTCGGCTTTCACGAATCGATGACATCTCGACCACGGAAATCATGTAAGTGCTCGCGGGATCGATGCTCCGGATATGCGACTCGAAAATAAGATTTTGTTTCAAGGTGACGTGTTCTGATACCGTAAAGTATAATCTCTCTCTCTCTTTCTTTCTCTCTTAACGAGACGTGAAAGACAAGAGTGAAAAATTACTTGTAAAACTTTTCGAACACTTTCTGTCAAAGACTCAAAAAGTAGGTTTCTGTTCTCTGTTGTGACGTCCTAATGACACTCGCAACGTGTATTGTGACACACTGGCATCCTGGATCATTATACTCGCGCAACGTTTCAATGTTTTCGCGCGTAATAATCCGTGGCACGCTAATTAGCTGATGATTGCAACAACAAGACAAGGTAAATCGTTTGGATTTTTGTGCATCCGCTTAAAGGATTCACATGTATGTGCGCGAGGACCATTAATTTCAAGGTAACGCGTAATCGCAGAATGATGACGACATCGCAGACTCTCGGTGCATTATTCACAGGAATATTGTTCACTCGGACGTCGATTGTATTGCGTATTCGGCAAACCACCGCTCGATTCTTTGCGCCGATATCAGTTTCGATAACACCGAGACATTTGTTTTTACATTTCCGCTGTAATTAGAACGGTAGTTGCACACGCCGCGCCGAGCGCACCTTACACGTGCACGCTGCGCTCCGTGTGCAGAATTAGCTGCGCGACTTTGCGCAACGCAAGAACGTATTATACAAAAAAGATATTAGTTGTTTTTTTTTTTTTTATAATTTCTCTTCCTTTCGCCCACAACGAGATAAATTTCTCTCAAGAAAACATGCGGGCGTGGAAACCAGGCAACCTAAATAAAAGTGCAATTACGTATAATCGTCGAGATTGACAGAATCGCATTTATTTGAATTGGTTTTGTATACTTGACAACTCCAAATTGAGATTTTGTTCGAAAGATCAAGTAACAGTTTTTAATCAAGATGTTAAAATATATAAAAGGAGAAACGTGGTGACTCGTTCATCTCGTTCACTTGATCCTCGAGTCTTTCGAAATCGTCGATCTTCGAACGCACTTTTCGTCGTGCCAAATCTGTCGATCTGTAAAGACAAGCGGCGACGACGGTCAGGTGGCGAGCATTTCTCTATTTAAGCTCTCTCTCTCTCTCTCTCTCTTTCGACGATAGGGAAAACGTCGATTCGACAAAACTATATCGGGAACCGGTTTCGAACGATCCTGTTGATCGATTAATGGGCACTTTTTCTTCACGCCGGACGACCGGCACCGAGCGATTTATACGACGCGGTCGTGTTGCTGGTAGTCTTAAAGCCGTCGCGTTACCGGACACCTCCGCTAAAGCGCCGATATTCTATTGCACGGGTGGTTGAGCGCGGCGAATCGCGACGCGGTAACGCGATTAACCGCGCAAGAGTTGCGCCACGCGTAACGCGAAATTCGATACATAACTGAAATATTCTCGCAATACGGCGTATATATATATATATATATTCCGAACGAATTACGAATTCCGGCAGATAGGTAAAAACAACAAAAGGTTTCGTAAACGTTACGCACAAAGAGAGAATTTATCACAAAGAGTTTCTTCCTTTACTGATACTATTACGCCGCGCGGAGACGTAACGCCAACGACGTGGAAAGACGGAAAGTCTTCCACGGTGCAGCGCGGATCGAGACAGCGAGACTTATACTTATGATACAACAAGATAAAGCTGTGAAAATTATAACGCGCCATAACGAGATGGTCGACGCCGTAATGCGCTCTCTTTTGTGTGCGATACTTTAATTTGTTGTACATGTATACATATATATATATATATACTATATATATTTGCGGAAAAAAGATCTCGAGAATTAAAAGCTGAACGATGTCCAGGTAATGTAATAAAACTTGCTGTTCAGACAAAATGTAAAACCTGCAAAGTGTGAGTATAAAATGATGATAAAAACTGACATACTCTTTTCTTTTACAACTTGTACAATAAAGAAAACAAAATTTACATAAAAAGAACTCTTCTTTCACAGAATTGGTCAAATACTGTTGAACGGATAGATGATCGACTGTTTCAAGTTTCAAAAGACGCGAGCTCGCAAATACCGGAGAAATATCAAATCTCATTATAACTTCTTTCCAGTTGTCTGTAAAATTTGCACCGCTTGGTTTAGCATGTTATTGTTCCCCGGGCCCTTCAATTACATCGGACTGGCAACTCGCGAGAGAGAGAGCGGACAAAGACAAAGTACAAACGTGCACGGTGCACTTTTCGGTGGCGTAGCACACGGAGCGTATTTTTGTGCTGCGACCAAGCGCGAGAGGTATATACGAGAGAGGGCTTATATCGCGGCCTCGGATCTTTGCCGGTAAAAAGCCCGCTTTTCTCCGCAAATTAAAGGCCCGCGGCTATTTTCGGTGGCGGATGTGACGTTGCAGCCTTCGGAAGTGGCCTTTTTGTCGTAGCTATAGTGGCCAGACTCGCGGCCGGCCACTTAATGGCCAGTATGCTGCCCTCCGTCCGAGTGCTTAGGGGGATGACGCGGTTCAAGAATGTGTGAAATGTATCACTCTAAATGCGCCATGTTACTTTAACACCCGCTCCCTTTCTAAGAGACGTCGAAAATAGAACATCCGTCGCAAAAAAAAAAAAAATCGCAAATTTGACTCCTTTTTATAAAGAATTTTAATTTTACATAGAAAAAATGTTGTTTGCAAATTTTATATCTCGATTTGTTTGTCGCGTCGTATCGATTGATTTTCGAATATAAAATCAATACAACATTTTTCTCAACGCGTAATCTTTGCGTTACTTATTTTTATTTATTACATGTAACTGTGGCGCGCGTGAGAAATATAATCGGAGCAGAGATGATAGTCTTACGGTTTGAAAAAGATGACGTGATGATATTGAATGGAAGTTCCGCAAAGAACGCTTCGTATTAAAAACCGTCGTTCAAGTAATGATCTTCTCCTTGCGCGATAATGATCCCTTGATAATTCGGGACACATGTAAGAAGAAGCGCTCCGCTGGATAGTGGGTTATAATGATCGTGTAACGAAACGCGGAACCCGTAGAGAGAGAAGTGTGTGTTTCGTTGCTCTCTTCTCCCTTCTACCGTTCCCGTTCTTCATGTGCACGTTGAAAGAGAACGAATGAGACGGCGGTTTCTTCCGTGGGTCTCGAGTTTTAACAGGCGTGCAACCCCGTTCGCGAAAACAACTGCTACGCTAACTGGGAAGAAGTCTTTGAAGGGTTCTCCTCATTTAATTTCAAACACACATGTGCGTTACGATAAAACCGCTACGTAAAATTGTGTATCGCTAGAATTTAGACGTGTAATAGAATTACGGATCTTTAACTTTTACACGTTTTTATTTAAATAAACAATGAGATTTTGCAAAATCTCATTGTGAAGTAGTATTATATTTTCTCGAACCGAGGGTTTTTTTTTAGCTTGATTCTCAACAAATTTCATATTCGACGAAAAAAGAAACCGGGCCTCTTTGCCCAAGCGATCTCTCACGCGATGAGAAGCAGGAAAGTCGCAGCAGCTGAAGTCAAGTGTCATTTGCCGGTGGTTACGTCGCATAGCGTTCCGCTTTGATGTCGCGTGTCATTCGCGATTCTGCGCGGAATTCCGCGTATATATTCCGTGGACTAGCGCGTGTAATTCGTAACAAGTATCGGAACGGCGTAACACATGGAACTTCGGGACGAGGAAACGTTCGCGGCTAAATAATTCATCACGTCGCTCGCTCGTCGATTATGACAACTCAATCTCGATTTGACATGTGACGGGGAATCACTGTTAGCATTTAGAAGATCAAAGTGAGTTGGGAGACATAATGGAAAACACAAAAATAAAAAATAAAAAAAAATGAAAACTAAAACTATACTTAATGAAAGGATACAACGTGATATAATATTGTCGATTGATCTCTCGGTTTGTTGTTTTCATTGTTTTCGTGTTCCCGTTGCGCGACATTGTGGTGACACGTCCGGTAACGGATACCTAATCGCGCAACATTACGCTCTCACAATCAGTCAATTCGTTCTTCCTTTAGAAAGTTCTCCCAACATAGAAACCCGCGTTCTTCCCGGATACACCATTACGGCCAATCGCAATCTCACGCTGCCATCGAGCGGTCACACTTCCTCGGTATTCGATACAGTACTTTATTAAATTTGATTACAGTCATCATCGCCCCGTCTTATAGCCCGGCCATTAGCGACCGAGGCTTGTCGCCTAATATGTCACTCCGGGATAGCGCGCGAAGATTTATATACGTCCTGAGAGCGACGTACCTTACCGTACATACCGTATGTAATAATTAGAATTCGCAGAGGTGACGCGCAATCGGTTGTTCTCTTTCTTTCGCTTACGTGCGTTTTCCTGCGCGGAAAGGTGGCAACGAGTGTACAGGTCGACTCTTGCGGTTAATTATGCTTTACTAACCAGCCAGAGGTGAGGCTCCCATCTGGGTCCTGGGGGCCACCACAGGCCCCGAAGGCAACCACGGGCACGATGGCACGACGATAATCGCAAATTGGATTATAATTTGCGAGAGATAAGTCACGCTCGTCACCTCGACTGCGAAATGGCCGAGAGTGCGAAGGGGAAGCGAGAGAGGCAAAGAGAAAGAGGGGCCCCGCAGAAAGAAACCGCCGATCTTCTCGGAAATCGCAGCGATCTCTCTCTCTCTCTCTCTCTCTCTTCTTCTCTCTCTCCTCTCTTCCGCCTCCTTCCGGCGTTCGCCACCCTCTTTGTCAATTATTTAGTAATTGAATGCGAAGAAGCCGAGAGTCATCGTTTAAATTATCATTCCTGGCAAGCCACCGGGGGCTTATTGTTTATCGCCATAGTGGGGACGCAGGAATGAGGAAGGAAGGAGGGGACTTCGAGAGAGATCTCGTCCTCCGCTTCCTCCCCACTCTGCGTGCTTTCCTGTCTCGTTTGTCATCTGTCCACCGCGATGTGTTCCAATTGTTTTTTTTTTCTTTTTTTTTTCTCCATCGAGGGTTGGTGTTTTGCGGGAGACTGGACACCCCACGCGATATCCCTGTGACCGGAAATTCTGATTAAATAGCGCGATGGAATTGTGGTTTCATCAGCGTCACATTAGTGTTACACGTGCACGTGTGTATTTTGCATCAAAATTTAAAAAAAAAAAGAAAGAGCGAAAAAAAGGATGCGCGTAACGACGGCATTTGCTATTCGCACTTCTTCCGGTAAGGTCATTTTTTGACTATAATTAAACCAAGATAAGGTTGTTAAATTATATTTCATCTGTTTTTCGCGCACGATAATCTATATATTCCGACGTTTTAATGTATCCCGTGTAGGATATTGACATGTACATCAGAACTGTGGGGAGGAGGGGGATGGTAACCCCCGTCTCACCTTGACGGCACGTAAGAATCGTGTCGTCACCACGAATCGAAACCGAAGAGCGCGATTTGCGCGCGCGTCGATTCTTATCCGGTTAATAAATAGCCCGGGACGTGACTACAATGTTTTGTGACAAGTTAATCACGTGGCGAAGGACCAATCTCCTCCCTCCCGCCGCAAGAGACCCCGCGGGAGCGAGAGCGCAAACGTTGGATGAATCCACAGAAACCGCGCACATATCTATGTAAATGCGCGCGAGTCGTGTTGTGTCTGTACCTAAGCGCTCTTTGTTTTACAAATATGGCACTCGACGCCACGTCGTCGTCGCCGTCCAGGTCGGCCATCTTTGTTTGATGACTCGGCACTAATGCACGCGACTAGCTGCGCCGGCAACCGCGTCGATCATCGGCCCCTGATTGGCATACAATTAACATTAATCATGTGGGCCGAGCCCCCCTCTGATTCGATACGGAATAACTTTCAGCCGTTGTGTTACCGTTAACATATTTAATGCGCGCTGGATTACAATATCTTTGGTAATTAGCGCTTACGTAAGTAATCTGCATCTCTCGCTGACAAGTGAGCAAATGCGGGGCGTAGATATATTTCCATCGAGATATACGATCGAACATATCGTGCGGAACAAGTTTTTTTTTTTTTTTTTCTTTTTAACAAGACAAGATATTTAATAATATACGGAGTTGTGTACTCACACGTGTAAATAATAACCAAGATTAGATAACTCTTGTAATTTTTTGCGATGGAAAAAGAAATCGCGCGTTATTACACACAGACACACACATACACACACACACGTGTGTCAGTTCAGAAGAATTCAGCGATTGCTTACGCTGAATTTAAACAGTATATTACTTATGTTTACATTCCATTCAAGTTCAAGTAACTTCCCTGTTTTTATACTTGGTTATGTGTGTTTAGCAATTATCGTTGCCCCCAAGACCATTTTTTTTTTTTTGTTTTTTTGTTTTTTATTAAGTCCGGAGTCACTACGGTCAGCATGTGACGAATTCCCCCCGGCGCTTTAAGGCTTAAAACTATCCTCTTACTCGATCAACGCTCCGCCCACGAGGTGCCCCCCTAGATTTCGGGGCTATATTTGTATTCCTTGATGCTTCAGCCGCGCGCGACGCGAGGCTGGATTAGTGCAAATGGTAATCCCGTAGGCAAAGCGCGGCATTAGACGGCGGTGGCGACGTCGGTGTTTTTACAACGGGGGACACGTTAACACGCTCCGCGTCACACTTGTTTCGTGTTTGCTCGCTCGTTTGATCTTTAAACGTCGCTTCATTTGACGCTTATTTGCCTTAGCGAGCGCGGCGCGTGTGCCCCGGCGTGTCTCGCGTGTCTAACGTCCAAGAGTCGCAACACCGATCTGAGATTTCGCCTCGAGTTCGCCTCGTTTGCGAAGGAATGGGAACACGTCACGCGAAACAGTGAAAATTCAGAGTAATTAGACGGGTCTAATATTTGATAAATATGATAACTAAGTGTGCGACGTGCGCAGTGACAATTTAATGTTTTATTCAAAAGAGCAAATGAAACTTGATACTGAGAGAGAGAGAGAAAATATGGAAAATGAAGAGTCGGGAATCTGCTTGTGATTTACAGAGAGAAGTGCGACACACACACACACACACACACATCTCTCTGAAAGATAGCAACACAAAATGTCGCGATGATTCTGACTTCACGCGACCATATGGCCCGAATGAACAAGCTCCTTTTAATTTGATGAAGTGTTAAGATGTTCAACGTGCGTCGCCGTTATTCCCGCCGATCTAGCTATCGAGAGATTACCGTGTTTCCGGTCTCGCGCCGTACAAAAGTGCACCGTGCCGTTTTTGGCGAGACACCTGGTCGCGAAGGAAACTGGCGGGCCATCGTAGTCTCCCCCAAAAAGGTGTGTGCGTGTGTGTGTGTGTGCACGTGCACGTGCGCGCGCGCGCGCGCGCACGAGCGACGACGATTAATTCTTCCGTAACTCGTCGCCGTCAGAACGCGCGCGGATGTGAAAAATTTCGGACGGCCAGTAATGAGGCGCGTTCACAAAAGAACCGCGCGCGCTCACACCGCCCGGGCGGCCACTGTCATTTGTTCTTGGATCCGCCGGTCATTTATCCTGAACACGGGCTCTCTCTGTGGGTTCGCCTTTTGTTGCACATCGTCAAAACAGCATCGCGCGCGGCATTAACGACTCATCCCGCGCATCGCCCTCTATATGGACAAGGGGCGGTTGGCAACTACCGGCGTGGCATTTGATCTTTAATAACATCGTTTTTGACAAATTTGGAATCGATAGACGGCATGTTGCGTGATTCCCGTCGGTCGGTCGATCGATCGATTCGCTTTATCGAAATTGCCCGCAGACTGACGTGTGAAATACATCGACGAAGGGATTTATCCCGGTGAAAGTATCCGTCGGGTTCGCGCTTCGGTTGATTCATCGCGCGCAAACATGTGTCTTAGAAAATGGGAAAAAAAAAAAAAATAAATAAAATTCAATAACACGTAATCGGTGCGCCGATCGGTGCTAACTGACATTCTAATAGCGAGTGTGTAATCATGTGGCGCGTTGAATTGCGAGATATTAGAGAGAAATGTTAATATGTAAAGGTCACCGATAGGTTAACATGTGGGTTTAGGTTTTGATCTAGTAAACGTTATACACGTATTGATTACACATTAGCAACACGTTACCGACAACATTTATGTTACACGCGTGTCATTAAAAATTTAAACAAGCAACATGCGCGCGCTGCGCGTGTCCGGTCCCGCGGCGAGTCTGAAATTAACAGTTTGCACAAACAGAAATGTATTAGTCGCACTTATTAGCGCTCATGCAAAATCTGATATTATGCGAGAATTATGTCGACTGTCGCCGTAACTCATTCCGCGGGAGTAATGTGTAATAAAATATATCTCTAATGCATGATAATTATACATCTCTCGTTTGTGCGCAGTTCTTTTGCGCAATAAGAAGCACACGCGCACGTTCCTATAGTTAATAATCTATGAGAGTCGTTAAGAATTCAGATGAGATATCGCAATTTCTGATCAGCGTTTAATGCTACCTATCCATGACAGACGGGATATTAATCAAATTATTTTTCTAATAAAACCAACAGGACACATCGGTTCTCGGACTGTGTACTTCCTGATTCTTTTGAACATGTGAACGAACACACACACACGGATCAACATCCACGTAACTAGAGTTTAAACCAGTTCGCTATTAACGGCGATCATCATCCGTCGATGTGTGGTAGTCTTGATTACACGTATTTCTGAGTATTTATAAGACGCTGAGAGAAGTAACGATATATTATCTTACAAAGAACACGTATACACACGTACAAACTAACGGTCGCGCATTGAACATTTTCCTTATCTTACAATGATTCAGCTGAATGTATAATGTCATAGATCTGTAATTACTGCAAATTCCTATTCTTAGAGAGAGCGCGAACAGCGTAATAACTTTTTGAGTAATACAAAATCATAAACTACATGAGAATGTAAAAAAAATACTCATTAGACAATTAAATGAGATTTTTTTTTCTAAACTGAGATTTATAGCTTTTATACTTGACACATTTAAATGTTATAAAGAAAGCACGATCCGCTACAAGATCCGCGTATTACATTTCCGGTTATGTTCCGATGATTCCGGTTGACAGTCAGTGGCAGCATCACCACCCACCAAGACGCCGCTGGTACTATTAGTATCTCGAGACAATTGACCGCCGCGGGTCACGACGCGGGTAAGAGAAACCTCCGGAATTTATCGTAATTTTATGTATGGCACAATCAGAGGGCTCTCGGTGGCCCCCGATAAAAAGGAAGGCAAAGCGCGCATGATTTACCGCCCTTTAAAGGAACACGCTACTACTATAAAGGCGGACCTCCGCAGCGATGGAGGTTACGCATTTTCGACGATACGCATTGAAAGCGATACACTTCGGGATGCATTCTTAAAACAGATATCATTTAGAGAGAGAGAGAGAGAGAGAGAGAGAGAGAGAGAGAGAGAAAGCGGCGGAGAAACCTACGAAAACCGGTTTCGTGGTTTAGTATTCTCCGACGCGTTTTTGATGGATCATATTAATTTGTAATTTACAGTAGATACAAATCGAGATTATATCAGAGAGAAAGAACGAGAGAGAGAGAGAGAGAGAGCGCATATCTAAAAAAAAAAAATACAATTTGTCGAATAGTAGATGGAATGTAAACATCGCATTGCTCGGAGAAAACGCGCGTACTTACGCGCACTTCTTCTTTTACACGCAATTTTCAGACCACCGAGCGATAATTGCATATCGCTCTATTTCCAGACCGATATTGAGTTACAAACGGCGACATTGTGTATGCGTGAGAATGATTAACCGTTGTTGTGCGCGCGAGAGATGTGTACTTTGAAGCGAATGAAAACCCGACGGGTGTTATTAAGACATTGATCGTCGAAACGATTATAAGCTACCTAACTTTCACACGTACTATACGGCTCGGCGCGTAGCTTAGCCCGCGGCGAGCGAGCGAGCGAGCGCAACGCGCGCGCATATAGCCGCGCGGCTGCGATGAGCGAATTAGGTGCCTTAAAGAGCGCTGATTGCCTCAGCCATGAGATCGATGTGGGATTTTCTAAGATCCCATTATTGCAACTCAGTGTACATCACGATGCGCGGCGGCGTCGGGTGCTTTGTTTTTGTGGGGGGCAAGCAAGATGAATGACGAGAGGATTAATCGTCTCGGCGGATACGGGACGAATACTGCCGCCGCCGCGCCGCGGCTTTAAAACCGTAAGCGTTGCCTTGGCGAGCGCATGTAACCGGTAATCGGGTGCGCGCGTAGTTAAGTAATTTATGCGTCATGCAATCACTGCTACGGATTGAGGCATGATAAAAAAAAAAAAAAAGGGGGAAGAGCTTGATCTTCGAGATTTACTACCTCTTGAGCTTGAAGAGACGAAAGCTGATTCTTTCTCTCGCGAACATCGGAGCTGTATACGCTATGTACGCTTGGTTTGCGTGTCAGAAATTGTTTCTTCTTGTTACGTTGTAACAGAGATAAATACATGCGTGTTGCGCTCTTTAGCGATATAAATTCGAAACAAAAAAAAATATATATATATATATATATATATATATATATATATTGAAAAGTCTTTCTTATCTTGATTGGCGATGCCAAGTTTTTCACTAAGTAACACCGATAATTATAAGTTGTCAAAAGTAATTTGATTCATGTTGTAAAGATATAAGAGGCGAAAGATCTCGTGTACATGAACATACATACATACATGTATATGTATCTCACCTAAACGGGAATCAGCTGGTCGCTTTTACCTAACGATCGGAAGCGATCTCGCGGCTCTTATGACTCGGCTGGCTGGTGCGCGCGGTGCAAAGACCCGGCATACTTTGTAACCTCATATACCGTGGCTAATTGACACGCGAGGCATAGGGTATCGCGTCGTGCAGGCGACGATAATCTGGGAAACACACTCACAGTCCCCGCATTATACTTTATAATGGTGCTGGTGGTCGGAGCGAAATAAAAAAAAAAAAAAAAAAACCCTCCCGAATGAGGAATCGACGCCGACATTCAATTTTCTTGCTGGATTGATGGCGCGGTCGACGAAGAGGTGGGGGAAGAGGAGAAAGAGAATGAAGAGGGTGGAGTAGGTCGCGGGAAGGAGGGAGGAACGCCGTCGGCCGGCGGAAAAAGTCGTCCTGGTGGGTTGGTAACCACCTCCTTGGAACTCTTTTATGCCACGCGAGCTGAACGATCGGCTCTTAATGAAGACGTATTATGTTGTTGTCGAGGACGTATCATTTAATGCACGAGCTGTTAATTCGCTATTTCGTAACCCGCACGTTTTTCGCGGTATGTATGTGTGTCGCTTCTTTTATTTCAGGATAAGCACGGTCGTATATTGAATTGATTTTTCATATCGCAGAAGCGATTATAATAGCGTCAATGTTTAATACCGTATCGCACACAAAGACAGAAAGGATTACGAGAGAAGGGAGCATTACGTCGAAGTTGTCACGCTGAATTACTGAGAATATTGCCGGATATTATCGAGTAATATTTCTTCCGTCAGGATATAGAATTCGTCTCGAATTTTTATTTCGGAAATTTCTTCGCACGTAAGTCGCGTTGTGTTTGCGGCGAAATGCAATTTCTCGCGAAAATTCTTAGATCGCATTCGGGGAGTTGTTGGTTGAGAGGAACAAGTGCCCGCGAGTTATATCATCGTCGGGAGGGGGAGGAGCATCGTCGAAAGGGAGGTTTCGAAGTTGATACGTCGCTTTTGGCGCATCCGGAGCACAGCGGGTACGTATGTACGTACCCCAGACGAGTGAGATATGTAGTAGACCGGCCCACTGGTCTGGCGGCCTGAGTGCTGCGAACATGGAGGTCCCGAGTTCGAATCCGCTCACCACCTTAGGATTTTTTCCGGCCCCTTTCAATCGGGTTGTGATCGATTGACTGAATCGGGCCTCGAAAAATTAATTCGAAAATAATCTCGAATTAATTCCCGACACCAGATTCGCTGTGAAAGACGGTCGTGTGCTGCGTGATAGTAGTAATACCGCACAACTCCTCCCCCTCCCCTACGTTCTGAGAATATATAGAGTTATAGAATGATGTATCAGAGAGAGACTTAACTGTCCGAGAGCCAAGAGTGCACCAAACTAAACCAAACCGAGACTACGTAGTAGGCGGGAAAAAACAAAGCACACACTTCTCTTCCCTGGAGGACCACCGTGAAATCGAGTGTTACTTGTCTTCGCCGACGCGCCGAACGTCCCCCGCGGGTACACTTGGAGTACGCCAGTCGAGGGGGCGAAACGGTCAAATCGATACACTGTTTTGTTTTAAGTGACGCTAAAAGGGTCTGACGAGACAAAACATCGGAGAAACATCCCCGTCGCGCTGTCAGTGAAATTTTTGTACCACCGACTAACCCGCCTGTTTGCTTGCTATCCTCGACGGTGCCATGGTGTTTACGCTTAGACAAATTGCATTGCGCTTTCGTTTCTTCTGGCAACAAAAAAAAAAAAAGTGAATATTGTCTAAGTCGTTCGCGCGGCGCGTTTCTACGGTACGATGCCGCGCGTGCAATAACGTAAATTTGATTATTATTATGTGTTTTTTTGCGACGAGAAATCTATTAAATTGATAAATTTATATTTTACGAACAAACACAGAACACACATACACACGTACACCGGCCGAGTGAGTGCGCGGCCCGATAGAAAAGACTAATTAAAATCAACAGCATTTGCGTAACGAACACAACTTTGACGAAGAAAAAAAATGCGTAACACCACGCTCGAGCGTCGTACAATATTTTCCAAACGAGCGGCTGTCATTTGGAAAACACAAAGTACCAACAGCGGTCCCTCTGTTAATAAATATGCGCGGTTTTGCGAAGCGCTCGCCGGAGACTCGCTGCAGCGACGGCGTGCGGCGCGGCGTTTCCTCCCCGGTCAGCCGAGAGCGGGACGCATTACATCGTTGATAAGTTTTTTCAATTCGCGAACGTTAAAAAACAAACGCGTCGCCTTCGGTGCCGGTTGGTCGCGCGCGCGGTCGATCAAAGCGCCGGCATTGTGACGAGAAACACGAATTCCTGGTCTGGAAACGAGTGTTTTAACAACGCCAACTCCCCCTCTGTCTCTCCCTCCACCACCCTCCCGTCCCGCAGAACCTCGTTCCCTTCTCCCTCCCTCCCCCCGAAGCCCGGGCACGGCTCTCAAAATCTATTTTCATCGGCGGACAGATGTAACTTCGCTCTCTCGTGGCAGCGACGCGTGCATCGATCGTCAGATGTCTCCCGCCCTGTTCCCTCCTCCCCTTTGCGCGTACGCTCTCTCTTCAATCTGCAGTCAATTGTTTCCAGCTAAACTGTTTGCCTTTCAGTCGGCACCCTTTTGCCGCGCAACGCTGTCTATTTGCCCCGTTAAATGCGGCGCGCTTTCGAGACGCGCCGAATTTTCGACGTCGAGACGTCGTCGGTCGCAGAGACACGAAACATCGGGAGTGAATAGGGGTGCGAAGAAGTTTTCCCCCGTCGGCCGGGGAAACGATTCCATAATTGATATCGCGCGATTAGGTATCGACAACAAAATTGCGCGCACTTCTCTCTTTTTATGTAAATTATCTTTCTGGACGTTTAAATAATATGTAATCTATCATGTGAGCGAAACAGAATAATTTGCCGATCCTAGCCATCAAAAACGATGTCTCTTCGGCTACGGTTGTCAACCAGGACGATAGGTTGGGATTCGATTACGCTCGCGACCGGATCATTTCGGGGAGTTTTAATTTATTTTTACGTCGCCGAGTACATCAACGCGCGATCATCTTTCTCTCTCCCGTTTCTCTCTCTCTCTCTCTCTTTCTTCGATCGCAATCACGAACCACAACTTCGCACGGGCACGATGAAATTAAGACGCCACCGCGTCTTATAGGTTTTCAATTCGAAAACAATTAATCACCACCGCCGCCCGCTCGTCCGTGCCTTATCCGGTAACGGCTTAATTATAAAACAATCATACTCGGTTGGGCACCGCTACACGTAAAAGGCGATCGAGCGCCCTCCGTGGAATATGTGCTAAATCATCTGTTGGTCGTTTGTTAGCAGGTATCGGAGCCTTTTTCCTGGTATAACTACCCGCCATGAGCGCACGAAACAAGAGACGATACCTTCGATACACCGCCGGGGTTAATCCGCCCTCGTTTCTCCTTTGATTCACTTGGACGAGTTTATAAAGTCACCGGGCGTGTCTTCTAAGTGAATAGAGAGCGATTCACCGAGTTTTATTGGTCTTCCAAGTGCCGATCCGGCCTTTTGTGTGCGCGCTGATTGCTTTTCCCGTTACAACAATTGTCACAAAGAGACTTGTAACAATCACAATCTCATATACACATATGCACATTATCGTAAGGAATTATATCGCGTCTGTTGATTATTTAAAATTCCTTGACCGAAATATTTCGATCAAGTCGGAACATTGAAATTAAACTCCTTGCATCGTCAAAAAAATAAACATCATCGAGACACGATCTCGCGTATCGGCTATATATATTACATCTACAACAGCGCTCTCTCTCGCGAAAGCGATCCGTTTTATACGCTCTTATACACAATGACTCTTTCAATCGGCTTAAAAAGTGGCGAATCTATGCGACGGTGAACGAAAAGCGGAACGTAATTCACCGGGACGCGGTTTGTCGGGGGAGGAGGGGAGGAGGGGAACATCGAAAAATATATCGGCCGTCAATCCGGTGGTGCGTTCTTCCCAAAGGTGGCCCCGATGATCAGGACGATCGATATCTCCTGTCAATCTTCTTCTTTCATTTCTTTTGCCCCCAAAAATCACCTCCCTTCTCTTCTCGTTCATCGCGTCCGCCTCGTCGTGGTTTCATTCATGCTCGAAGAATTCCTTCTGTTTACGAGTTTCTGAAGATCGCGGGCCTCCCTGGCTGCTAACCGTCTCGTGGTCAGATTGTTAGTCGCTTAATTAACCGTGAAACGAGCGTGGGGTAGCCGGACACTATAGACGGGACCGCAGGACGGTAAGGACATTCGATACACCCTCCGAACTCTCGCGCAAGAGCGACCTCGCTAGTAGAAGAACACGTCGGTACGGAAGGAAAGAGAAAGAGAGAAAGGAGAGAAGGTGAAGTCGCGTTGGTTTTCTACATACGAGGTAGTCCTTGGAAAACATCGTAGGAAGATACGTACCTGGCTCTAACTAAGGTAACCGGACACCCTGATCACGGGCCGGTGGAATTCTATATCGCACAGGTGGTAGTGTGGCATGGTAGAAGTACCTCCTGCGACAAGAACGAGTGTTCTTCTATCTCGTTGCTCGAACGAATCACGCGGGAATGACATACTTCTGCGCACACGGTTTGTGTGTGTCTGTGTGTGTGGAAAGAATTATACTGTTTCTAAAAACCAGATCCGAGACTTCGATCTTCTAGCAAAATAAAAAACTGCGCGGTTGGTTCGTGCGTTTTGTAACTTTTATATGAGAAAAACTCTATTTTCTTTATTACTGACAAAAAGATACATCGATACTTCATCATCGATACTCATTGAGATGAAATATCGTTACCCCCAGCGTGTTCAAATGAATGAATTGATCAATCAGCGCGTGCGTCTCATATCGAACGTGTTTAATTCGCACACAAAGGGTTTTACTTTACACTACTCTCATGAGATTGTCTCTTCGAATTACGATCGGGATAACATTCACAAAAGAACACTGAAAGTTTTCGTACGGTGTGGGTTCAGTGGTTCATACATCGACGACGCGCTAAGTGATCCGTAATTTCATTTAACTTGTGTCATCGATTCGCGTATTCCATTCGCGCGTTTCACAAGCGTTTATCAAGCATTATTACATTATTAAAGGATCGATCGGCCGGAGAGAATGAGAACGGGAATGCACGCGAATCGAGAAGATCAATCTCGGCCGTTGAAGTTCGGGTGATAAATTTCGCGGAGGTCGATATGCGCGCGCGCGCGCGCGCGCGTTGCTGCTTCTCGTATCTCGATATCGTTAATTATCCGCGTCAGGGCCGCGTTGTTACGGGACGCGTGTAATGAGCGGTGTCAGGTGATCGAGGCTCGTTTGAGCGTATCGGTTTGAGCGCGCGGAGGTCACGCCAGCGTGAGCCATCTTCGCACGTCGGCGTGCCTTCCTGAGAAACGCGCATCGTCGCGGGCATTGTAATCACCGCGCGTGTGATATATCACACTACATTAGACTCTCGTTGACGGGAGAGATCCGGAGTCTTTTCTTCTCAGTTTCGCGAACTTGAACTCGCAATTGACGGTAAAATATTTGACAACTGAGGTAAAAAATGCTTATTCAGGTTTAATTGGATTCACTTCTAATTCTAATTGCTGATTTTTTTTTTTTGTCTTTTTCATCTTTAAATGGGCGTGTCAGTCGCGATTGATGGATTATTGTCAAAACATTGAATAGAAGTTTGATTGTACATCGGACGTTCGAAGAGAACGTGTAATTTCCGACATTATTGTGACTAGCAAACAGGCTCCGCGACGTTTGGCGCGTCTGTGCGCGTCGAAGTTACACACGTCGGGGAATCGGGAAGACACGCAACCGCGCATTAACTCGGCACCCGCGAGAGGGAAAGGATCATGGCATCACGGATGGCATCTCATAGCTATATTTCATTGCCGAGTCCGGGAACAAAGCGCTGCGAGAGAGGTATCGGTTACCTCATGAACTCCTTCACGTACCCGTCGAGTACTCTTTTCAACGCCTTCAACGGTCCCTCTCTCCCGACGGAAACTTCCTTTTCTTCTCTTTTTTTCTCCGTCTCTCATTCTCTCTCTCTCTCTCTCTCTATCTCTCGCTTCTCGTCTTCTCTCGCTTCTCCCTTTTCTCTCTCTCCTCCCCGAGTTTCTCGCTTCGGCAATCCGCCTCGGCGCGATCCTTCTTTTCAGCGCGCATAATACGCTCCTTTAGCCCCCTAATGAGCGGCAATTACTGTGTCTCTACGGCTAACGATCAGTGACGATCGATGATCCCTCTCTTGCACGGAGGGCCCCCGCGTGCACGCCCTCTATGAACCGGCGACCATTTGTTCGGGAACGAAACAAAGCTCCGGACCGGCGGTATATACTACGCGCACGATAACACGCACACCTCGTCCGGTGTGTGGGGATCGATGAAGTTGCAGCGCAGCATCTCGCGCTGCCCTCGCGCGTGTTCCTATACCACGGCGTGTAGAAAAACTCGTTCCGCGCTTACCGAAGGAGCGAGCGTGAAGAGGCGCTTCTCACTCTCGGTCAGTGGAATATTAATGAAATGACGATTGATGCCAGCTAACCTCAGCGCGTCTGCAATTACTCGTCAAATAGGTGGATGATTATTATAGTAGACAAGACACTGGTTCTCTCTTCCCGTGTGCGAGCAATATGTTGGCTTTGACTAAACATTTTGTTTGAGTGTACGCGCCGTCAAGTTTTATAAATACGGCAATAATCATGAAACGGCTCGTTAAGAGTTGTATATTTTCGTTTCGCGCAGCGCGTTTGTGTCGTTTTCGACGCGACGTTTCCCCCTGTTGTTTCGTTCGATCCACGCGGAATTAAGTGATAATAGATTTGCGAGATTCTTCGCGTTTCAACATTCACGACTAAGCCGTTAAGCCGAGAAATATACGCGACGGCGTTGAAACGTATATTGCCGCAATTCGATCGTTCGCGTAATTATGACGAACTCATTTTGCCAAGCCGAGGCATGAATGAGCATTCTCGATGAATGATCCCGCTGTGTTACACGTTCAAGGCTGATCGAATTGTACTAACGAGACAATGGTCGGTTTTGATTCACACGAATGCAAATAACAATGTTTCGTTTGAATTCAAAATTCGCTTTCGTTCGTACTATCCGATATCGCCACGCGCGATCAGCCATGCGAGCGTGTAAATTTCGATCACCAATCCCACCCCCGGTCAAGAATTACAATGCGCGCGCGTTATCGATCGATCAGATTAACCGGCCGTGGTAGAGTGAAACACACACATAAAAAAAAAAAAAAAAAAAAAAAAATCCCCATGAAAAAAAGCTTCGAAAATCTTCGGGCTATCCACGATCGGGGGAGAGTATTCGCTGATTCTATATTCGCGCCAATGTTATTTTCGTGTTTCCGTCGAATGATCATATCCCTCAAATATAGATCCGCGTCACGTGAGTGGGCGTGATGAGATCTCGCTCTCTCGTAAACGTCGCGCGCGCGCGCGTGTGTATACGTGTGTGTCTTTTGTATGTCGTTGGTGCCAATCTCACTCTTTGCTCTCTTCAGCGAGAGGGACAAAGAATCGACGGGAGCCTTGACTGCCGGGATCGTACGAGAAAGTACGAAATAGCCCACGGTCATATACACGGGAGAATGTGTGTGTGCCAAGTCGGAGAGATTGCCGGATGCACGTCACCGGACGATTCCGTGTGTGAATCGATATCATCGTACGAATTAGTAGCTTGCGGTCCAATATCTCGCCCTAATATTTCGTTTCGTCCCTAACGCGCCCCGTCAGGGTCGAAACACATACATTTCCGTGGGCACGTAGGTGCCCTACGGTTCGAGGGAAATGGGGGAACCCCCACGGCGTCGGCGTGAAAACAGGCACCCGCACACGTTCTGCTGCCGGTCTTCGCAACAGCACATTCGTGAAACAAAAAGCGATCTCGGCGGAAACAAGTGACAGCTGGTCCCACGCGTACGTCAATTACCTATTTGTACCTTTCGCGCCCCTCGCCATTTCGTCTTCCTAAGAGACGAATGTGTCTTCGCGAACGTGTCTAATTATTTGCCGATGGACAAGTTGGCTCCTTTGATGCCTCGACGGAGCTCGGACGGAAATGTTTCGCGCCGACTGTGCGCGAAATGGAGTTTGCGTCGGTAAAGTGCGAGTTATAAACGTGCGCGGTCACATATTTGCGAAGCGGATTGATACAAATAATAAAAACCGGAACTGCCGGTTTATATCAACGCGCGTCAGAGAGCGCATACATAAACACGATATACATATGTAAAATATATAAGTACGTGATATTTATGGACTTTCGTCCTTCGAATTAATCACTGTCATATTTCAGACTTATTTCCACTTGCCGCAGCGGGAGCGAGAAAACTCAAATACATACCGCGCGATTTTTCCGAGCACTTAATTACACACCGACACTCCGTGGTTCTTATTAAATCGCGTTTTTCGCGCGCACGCTCTCGTTTTCTGCATCGCGTATGTGCGAGCACGAAATGCGAAACGCTAGGTATATATATATACGCCCGCCACCTTGCCAGACCGCCATCAATCACGTTACCTCGTAACAGCCCTTGACAAAAAGCTGCCACGCGAATTGCGCGCCGGCCACCCCGGGCGAGTGGCAGTAATACCCGAGTTCTTTTTCATTGCTTCCTGAATATCGCTCAGAATGTCGAAATACGGAATCATTAACAACCGGCCGCGCGCGCGCGCATACACGATCCCGGTCGCGACTCGACTCCGCTCGCCCGTCGTCTCGCTCCTCACCTCGACCCGGTAATCTATCACGAAGGGCTCGTGCGAGCAGGTGTCATGGCAGTCTGGCCGCTAATGATCCTGGACATCCAATGTAGAATTAATCATTGCCTTTGTCTCTACTGCTTTTTGCTCGCCTACGTGCCGCGGCTTTTTGGCGGTTTCTTTCCCGGCGAATATATATCGCGTGCTCGCCGCTCTTTTGGTCATTATCGTCGTTAATTCGTCGGCCAATATTCTCGCTCGGTTTCAGAAGTGTATTATTGCCCATTCGATCGACCTTATCTCGCGACACTATAAGCTAATTGTTTCTTGAGAAATTATTTTTTTATGATGACTAGCTCCTCATGACTTGTTGATTTCTTCTTGATAAACATTGCGTAGCTTACGTGGCGAATTTTGTTATTTTATTTACGCGTGTAATCTAACGTCGCGAAAGTCTCAACATAGAGTTGATTATATATTCTCAGCGGTCTTAATGTTCTGTCGCGTCAAAATACAGAGGTTAAATTGATTTGTAAAAGCCACAAATGCAAAGGTAATGGAAATTGATTTGTAAAAGTCGCAAATGCGAGGATAGTGTGTTATCTGTCATGTGACTTGTAGCTCGGTGAATACGATAGATCAAAACGGTCTCGTGCATAGAGGCGACTTTGCCTCTCTCGCTCGCTTATGTGGACATTACGATTTTTCTCCGGTACGCGAAAAATATTTCGCGCTGTGCAATTTTCTCACGCCGGCGCTTTCCGAAACGGGAATTCTGTCTGATTCGTCGGACATCTGTCGTCGTCCATCTGCGGGCGTACGAAGAGACACACTCACGGCCCGCGGGACATTTTTCGCGGTAGAAGATTGCGCAACGCGATGACATTTCGCGTCGTCTTCCATATTTCTTTCTCGTTTAAGGTCATCAAGATAACGGCGGTACTACACTGAGTGACACTTGACCGTGACTCGAAGAAGAAGGTACACCGGAAGGCATGTAGTAATGATTCGAAAGAACATGCATCTCGCACACACAGAGAGAGAAACTTCACGCGACCATAAATCCTGTATTTTCTGGCCGTTGATTTTAGATTTTATGCAAAACTCAACTCGCCGCACTTTTTCCATTTGTGTACGAGGAATAATTTTCCAAGACGCGGCGCGTTGTAACCAAATGTGAATTCTTAAGAATATTTGTGAATGTAAGATTTTGTAAGTGAAATTTTTGCAACACAACAAAATAAACACAGACGAGAATTAATAATGAAACGATAAATAAAAGCACAACGGGGCGCTTCGCGAGTATCGCTACGAAAATGCAGATCTCCCGCTGAATAAAAGAGAGCGCAAGTGACTCGCGCGCGCGCGCGCGCGCGTCCCTTCCGTCGCAGTCACTCGAGCAGAAAAAAAAAAAAAAAAAAAAAAAAAGCGCAGTCGGGGTCTCGCTGTTCACAAAGGAAGGAAGTAACTGGCATCGCGAATCCTGATGGAAGGGATCAGGTGCGGGTGTAGCGAGGAGGTGGCAACGCAGACGGGATCTACGTAGAAACGCAAACAGCGCGAGTCTCTAATACACCGGGGACTTTATCAAAATCTGATAACTTCACAGGCGAAGGCAACGCCGCGCGCGCGGCAAAAGAGGAGAGAGAGAGAGAGAGAGTGAGAGAGAGCCGAAACACGCTCGAAGCGAGCTAAGCCACCCCCGAAAAGCCGACAACGCAGAGAGTTGTTGAGGTGGTTATATCCCTCTCGATCTCTTGCCACCCCCCCTCCCCCCAACTCCCATCCTGCCACCCCTCTTACGCCGTAGACGCTCGTGGGAAGCCTTGATTCCCGCATAGGCTGCGGCGCCCCCCGAGTTTCCGGCGAACCGTTACATCTGTATTTGCGCGAGGATTTTCGCGTATACATATCCGATTCCGAACGTGTTTACGAGTTGCCGCATAAACTTCCGCTTTTATATAATTAATAGCGGCATAGTCCTCAATGTGAACACACCAAAGCGAGTAATGAGATTTGCAACATGAGACTAGTATAAACCGGGTGTTCAATCGCACACACAAAGTGAAATTAACATTTATTCGAGGCGTTAAAAAAAAATGATGAATTATATATGTATAAAACATACTGTGTGCATTTTTCGAATAGATTATATTATATATACATATAGATTTACTTTATTGATCTGTTTCTCGATGCGTCGCCTTAATAATTGATTACACCGGATGTGTCGCGCGATGTGTCCTCTATTCTCAACCTCTGCTATCCGCGTTCTACCGCAAAACGCGACAGAGAAATGCTGCGCCCACCGCTACCACGGGTGGAGCGCCAGCGAGAATCTACCCGCTCCATTCTCGTCCCTCCGTAATATATAGCTCTTACATACACCCACACGCACGAACACGCCAACACTTTCTCGCACACATACACATCACACATCACGGCGACCTCGCATCCACACAGACGCGCGAGTAGCTACGCGCGAGAGCACGGAGATTGCTCCGGGGCTTTCGGGGTTGAGCATATTGAATAACTCGCTCGCTGGACCGCGAAAATATACCGCGAGGCAGGCAGTATGCGGATCGACGTTTCTGAAAGGACCTTCCAGGATCCTCGGGGCGGGCGCTGTATCCTGTCTACGTGTGTACCCTAACCCAACCCGGGTCAGGGCGACATTGACGACGACGATGACGACGACGACGACGCGACGCGACGCGACGCGACGCGGTAGACTCGCTCTCTGGCATTACCCCCCCGTGTGTCAGAACTGAAAATGCACCACGAAGGAAATTTCGTTACGATGGGAGCTGCGACGTTCTTCGCGGGCGCCGACACGTGACGAAAATGAAACATTTCGGACGAACACCCGAGGACACGCTCTTGTATACCTTTAGATCGTGTTCCTCGAGACGTCTCAAAGAAACGACGGCTAGAGGATGGTAATAATTCTAGAAGCATGCCTACACTGCAGATTACATTGACGAGAAAGCGATAATATAAATTTCGATATAATCTTCGAAAAGCGTGGAAAATACATACGTGATTACTGATTTTTCGATCAGAAATATGAAAACGGCTGTGTGGAAATCACGTGAAATTTTTAGCACGGAATGTACTTATTCACCGGGATTTTACAGTCTGATCGTTGGCGGATTTTATCAATCGGGAATTAAGCTCTTTACAATGCACGGCGTGTACCTTGCTCGGTCTCGTGTTGTTGTGCAGAATTCATAATTCGCAAATAAAAAGGGAATTGCCTAAAAGAGCGGAAAGTACGGCTGATAGATGGAAAAATGATAAAAAAGGGCCGCTATTTTTTTGTGGATTACATTATTCAGCGTTTCGGAACTAACAACAATTGTAACAAACTGCGTTATCCAGTGATGCAAAATATCTCTTATGAATTTTTTAATGGTGTGTTTTTTTTTCCACGTCGCGGCTAATGAACATTACCTGTACTCGGTGACCGAGTTATTAAATATTGAACGCACGTAACAAAAAGCGCAAAAAAGCCATTTCGATATAAATAGGAATTGGACGTGCGGAAAAATTACAGAGAAAATGTTCATATAATTTCGGCTAATTGAATAAAATACACAATTTTACATCTACAAATTATCTAAAATAAAAATTATCAAAGCTAAATTTTTTCATTATTAACATCAGCATATAGAGAGATGCAAATATTAAAAATGAATAACTGTTTTTTTTTTCGCATGTGTAATTATATATGTTTATAATAGTTTTACATGAACATGATATATAATTAACAATCAGTAATTGCAGTTCGGAGTAAAATAATATTAGCGATTATTGTGTAGCAATGGCAATTTCCATTTCTCAAAACTATACAAAACAAAACTTATTGCGCGCGAATTCCACTAACGTCAAATTCCATACACCGGTCGATGTCTTTGAAAGGACTTGCCGGGTCCTCGGGAAGCTTTCTATCTCCCTACGTCTATCTAGGATGTACATACACAAGCGAGGACTTCGCCCTGGGATTCGAAGGATTACGTGCAGGAAAATGTGGCTCGGGGCCAGACACGGAATGTCATTACGTTGGGTAACGATAGGTACATTGCAGCTATTGTTGGATAGCTTCAGTTGAATATAGAACTCGCAGGATTGTGGTAAAATAAATCTCACGTGTCTCTAAAACGTATATAAAAATATATTTATTTTTCTTTCTCTCTCTCTTTTTTCTCTCTCTCTCTCTCTCAGATTCTAATAATAATTTTCTAATTATTCGTCCTCCAATAACGTGTTCGAACAATTATAAATAATTGATATTTCGTAATTATTTAATATGCGTTTAAACATTCCTCTCAGTAATTATTTCATATTTGCATAATATTGTTTTCCAATTACGTTTCCACATACGTGTAAAACACGCGTTTCACGAGCGACATTTCTACCGCAATTCATCATCATTTCCAAGAAATTCTAACAAACCCGATCTTATCGTTCGACTGTATAATGCAAAAGAATTATGCAATATTATGTTCCGCGTAATAAATCTTATATGTTATATATATAATTTTTTCCACGTCGGGAAAGCAATCATCATACATGAGATTTGTTTCATCGTCAATAACGCAATTCTTATCGGCAATTATATATGTGCATAGCGATGTAGAGTATAAACATTTTCTTGTATTTTTAATGAACGCGTGAGCCGTCATACGTGCTTTACGGTCAACACGGAGCTGCGAAGCTACAATCTTCACTCACTGCGCGAACTCATCAAGATCAATTAGAGCAGCATAGTTGAGCCATCGTCGGGACCGTTAACGATATATCAATTACAGCGTTAGACGTAGGTAATAACTATTAATAACTTCATTCAGAGCGCAATAATAAACACACGACATGTCCGCGCGGCGCACACGAGGAGACAGATCTAGGTCGATGCGACTTTTCGTGAAAGAATGGATTGGTTATATCGCACGCGGGTTATCGTAGGCATTCGTCCAGATTTATGTGATTGAAATAATGTATCAATACGCGGAGCGCAATAATTAGCATTTTCATCGACCACCGGACGCTGTTGCGTGTCAAGACTCTCTGTGTTGTGTTATCGACATCAAGAAACTAGATGCACGCACACACTCGCGCAACGTGACAACTCGAGAACATATTTCTTAACACGTTCCCGGTGATCGTACGGCACGAATTAATTTTCTCGCACACAGATAACTAAATGCTAATTATTTTTAACTGTAGACTGAGAATTTTCACACGTGTTAAAGTGTTCGTTATACACGTCAGTCAGATTTTATATTGTTTTACACAATAGCAATAACATAAGTCTTTTAAAATCTTGAAAGGTTTTATTATAGATTGAATTAAATCAACGGATGTATGTACGGATGTATGTACGTGTGTTTGTGTTTACGTGCGCGTTCACATTCGAGAATATTGCACGTTTTGCGAAATTGCGTGTTTGAGATGCGGCGGAATGTTCCAAAGCGGCAATAGTAAAAAAAGCTTTCCTAAGGATCTAGTCCAGGAACTCATAAATCAACTAAAGAACATCCGGCTGGTCACTCGAGCCTTTCAAACAAGAGGGATACACGCTTCGCGCAAAAATTCATCCCGGGTTCTCCTTTTATAACGTAAATAGCGATGGTATTTTTTCCCCGCCGATAAATAGTCGAACAACTCGGATCGTTACCTGTTCGTAACGAAAACTGACCGCCGGATCGAAATGCAGGGACAGGTGTTAACCTCCAGAGAGATACTTCCGGTTTCTTTACGATCTACGCCTCGTAGTCAATGATCCCCTAATAATAACCAACGGTGACTAATGGAGGGTAAAGGGATTTATCCCTTTCTTCTTTTTTTCGCACTCGATCAGTACCAGAAAGGTGTCAGTTTTCTCTCTCTTTTTTTTTTTTTTTTTTTTGGGATCAATAGCATTTTATTGCACGAAATTCCCGATCACGTCAGCGTCTTTTAAGTGGCCGACCGACGATTCATTAACAAACAGGAATATCAATGAAATGCAACGTTTGAATGAAAATACTACAAAAGTTCCGAACAACACAAAAAGTTGTTTTACTACAAAAAGACTCACTTATTTTGTAAACTCTTTTATTACAACACAGTATGCAATTCTGAGTACGACATGCAGGAACATTTATCTCTCGCGAGCCGCGTAAAATTAATCGGAAGAAACGCGATATTTTTTTTATTTGTCTACACAAAGACAAAGAGCAAAGATCTGAGATTGATTCAAATGCTATTTTAAAGCTAACCGAGAACTTCGACTATATCTACAAATGAAGGGATAGAGGGAGAGAGACAAAGAGAGATGAGAGAGAGAGAGAGAAAGAGAGAGAACGCGATGTCAAAACACAATTTGAAAGACGTAATTCGAAAATCGTCGTTCGCCCGACGGCAGCGACCCTCCGTTGGACGTCAAAATGAAATTACGCGACCCTCCACACGGGAACCTTGAGGCAGGCACAAAGGCTCGTTTGCCGAGGACGCAGTACAACAATCTGTCTAAAGGGACCTAAACCATTAATCGTTTCGCGATTAACTTCTATTAAACGCTACTTAATGAACAAAACTTTCCTTGTACGTCGTAACGCGTAGACGATCTCTAAGACGTTCTCTTTCTCGCATGTGAATTGAAAATTCTTCTCGATTTATCACGGACGGAGGAGTCTTTTTCGAGCCTGATACGTCACAAAATACGTGACGTTGATCGTTTTTGATAAGAACCGTGGTAATCGATATCGCGTTCCCACAGCTTGACGACCTAACGATATTTGTGCACGCACGGAATTTGACCACTGTGTGTAACATTAGAACTCAAAAAAAGGTCTTCCAGTAACTCAATATCAGAACGTGAGAATTGTTATTGTTATTCGCTACGTGTCAAACGTGAAATAGGAGAAAAGATCACCGTTTTTTACAAGATATACGGGATTGTTTTCAAGGTTCAAATGTGTGTAAAAATCGACAAATTTAATGTGATTCCTTTGCAAAAATTACATGTGTAAAATCTGTTCATTATCTTTTATTTGACAAATAAATAAGAAACATTGAACCATGGAAATAATCACGGTCATTGAATTACTAAAACGCAACAAATTCTACTTCCCAACGAATAAATATATTGGGTTACGTTAGTGAAAGATAAAAATAACACGCAATACTATAATTTTTGTTACTCTATAAAAGAAAAAGGCATTAAAATTTGAAATGTCGACATCTCGAACAAGTTGTTCGATAATTTTTTTTCTGTGACGGAAACGCACGTGATTGTTGTCGTTCGGGCGATGTTTTTTTTTTTTTTTAAAAGCAAATTACTCCTTGTGACTAGAAACCGAATCAAGAGGAAGAACGAAAATAGATTTATGACACACCTGTTTTTCGCTGCAGCAGCGCGATCCCTCTGTCGCCTATTCTTGAACCAATTTCCAACCTGCGTAGGTGTCAGTCCCGTTGCGGCGGCCAGCTCTCTTTTCTTGCCCGGATTCGGATACGGGTCCTGAAGATACCATTCTCTCAACAGCGACCTGGTCCTCTCTTTGAAGCAATGCGTCTTCTGCTCGCCGTCCCAGATTGTTCTTGGCAGCGGAAATTTCTTTCTAACACGATACTTGTCCACCGGACCCAACGGCCGACCGCGGAGCTTTTCGGCTTCCTGATAATGCGCCTCTAGCCACATGGCTTGCAGCTTACCGTGAGAATCCTTAGTGAACTTGTGCCTTTCGAGGATAGCGTAAAGCTCGCGATAATGTCCCGAATGAAACGCAACGATGGCACGCGCCCTGAGGACAGCCTCGCTCTGATTCAGTTCCTGAACGTTGGGATGCGCGACCGGAAGACTCCATAGAAACCTCGCTAATCTCTCAATGTCGCCGCTCTCCTCTAAGGTCTCGCAAACCGTGGCCACTTGGCTGACGGAGAAGGACAACGTGGGTAGCGCGAATATCGGAGCAGGCACGAGCGGACCGTTCGCGTTCGGCGGTGTGGTCCCAGCGGCGGACATCTTCCCGAAACAACGATCCTCGCAATCCACACCAATTCTGTCTCGGATCCTTGTACTTGTCGAGATGTCACCCGGGCTTTAAACACGGTTCAGGAGGCACGATGCTCCGATTTATGTTTGCTCTTGGATTTTCTCATGATTTGTCAGCGGCACGCGCGAAACGTTCCCTCATTACAAACTATTTGTTTAGCGTTCACTAGGGGGAGGGCAAGATAATCCACTTCACTCCATCAACACTATCCGAATTCGACAGTTCAAAACGATTCAGATGTTAGACGACACT
This sequence comes from Pseudomyrmex gracilis, assembly GCF_002006095.1. Taxonomy (NCBI): domain Eukaryota; kingdom Metazoa; phylum Arthropoda; class Insecta; order Hymenoptera; family Formicidae; genus Pseudomyrmex; species Pseudomyrmex gracilis. The sequence goes on from NW_018020763.1 coordinate 303,459, forward strand.
TAATAGGACAATACTTGAGAGAGACTGAATTTCTTACAAGGAGGTAGAATTGTTCGAAGAATATATAACTGATTCTTTCTGCAGGTACTAAATTCTGAAAGCCCACAATGGTGAATCTTCTTCTCGTCGCGACACGTCACTATATAAATTATATTTGAAACAACTCCCGGGGCGACACGTGGTAACGTTGTGAATTCGGCGGTGGAATCACATCGGTAGTTCCGACGCCCGTCGACGATCGCTGTCAGGTGAGTCCGCGACGATCGTTCTCCAGGTCGCCCAGGGTTAACACCCACCAGACCCAAGCACGCTGACGCTCTTCCACGTCGTGGGGATATCACGCGAGGCCGCTGTTGCCTGGATCGTATCGGATAGCAAACTGGTTTCGTTTACAAGCCGGCATCTCGGCACCGGCCCTACCCAGCATGATACGTTTGTACGCGCCCGTTGCAACCGGGCTGTCTCGCTGGCGCTCTAGACCTACCTCTACCTCTGTCTCACCATCTCCACCACCTTCTGTGTTCACGGAGAGATACGATTGCGGAAAGGAGACAGAGACAGACGGTATCAGAGGGAGGGGGGAACCAGCGCACAGGCCACGCCTACGAAGTACACCGGGATTGGCCGGATCCCATCCACGTAGCCATGGTAACCTTTCTTCGTCCTTCCGTTAGGCAGCGTAGGGAGCTACGTTTGTGTCGGTTTAATTATCCCTTCCACGTGCTTAGCCGTGGCCGGTATACGAACCCCACTGTGAATACTCTTCCACCACCATTCCGTGTATGCCGGCACCTCTCACGCCCCCTCTCTGACGCGAGACGAAAAGGGTGCGAGAGACGAGGAGAGTGAGAACGATCGATGTACCCGGCAGAATGTGGGACGGAGAGGTAGCTGTTTCGCGCTCGTGGAGAGGGGGGTGAAAACGGCATGATCCTGCGAGCTGCCGTTCCTGCTGCCGTGACGCGCCACTGCTGTGTTGTTGCTTCTGTTACTGTGATCTCGCGACGAACTGTTTTCGACGTTAGACTCCGTACCCGGTGATAGTTGGATAAGATTGATAGGTTGCCAGCTACCACACTCAGACCGGGACGTTTACGTATTTTCCAACTTTCAGTTTATTTCTCAGTCTATGGCAAATCTTTTGAAGAATATATTGTCGTTTATATTCCTTTTAATTGTATCTATGTCTGATAATATTTCCTCTTTACCTCTTTTTTTATATATATATAACGATACTGATTTACTTTTATTAATTATTGCAAAATTAACAGATAAAGTTCACAGATATGATATATGCTTATAAGAAATAATCAGATTCTTATTAGGCATATTTTATATATTTTGTAAGAAAAAAATTTATGTACTTTCTATATTTTTGTTTTCAAAAATGATTTCGTAATCAAAGTGCGATTTTGTCGAGGCATCGGCCATATCGCTGAAAAGTAATACCGTTCAACTTCCGCATGTGTGGAAAGAAGCCGTATATACTTATAATCGAGTAGATCTCATACTTCAGAGACAGAGCGACGACAGAAGCAAGTGTATTGAAGATCCCGAAGACGCGCGACGGCGCCGAAGGCGTCTCCGTTTTATCGAACGCACAGCCACCGCAGAAGCTTTAGTCTGCGATAGATATTCTGATTTTATTCCACTTCGCCCGTCTCAGTGTGGCACAGTAAATCCAATTCTTCAGTTATGAAACCTATTCACAAATTTGACCAAATTTCTCACAATGTATACAGATTATTGCGTAAAAATATATAAAATATTAATAATGAAAAAAAAAAAGATCGTCATAATATAAATTACGCGTCTATTCGCATAATACTTATCCCTATCGATAGATTATGTTTCGGCGCGAAATAATCACGATCTGCGAATATGTGTGAGTATGTGTGTGTTTAACGTATCAGCCGACGAGCACAACCGTTAAATCTCTCGATCGATTCGAATAATGAAAAAGTAAACGTGGTTTCACCGCATAGCGGGATGATTCTTTCCGATTGCTCTCGTTTACGTTCGCTTGGCGGTCGTTCCGTTACACGACCGGCAATGGCAGCAATCGCGATTGGCCAGTGTTAAATCGGATTACGGGAGCGAGCGGGATTACCTCGAGTTTTTCGAAAGACACCATCATCCCCGTGGCGCGGGGTTCCATGTTTTCTTCCGGCACAATCCGCCATCCATCCGTCTATATCACGTCCATGTTATATTCAGTACGTGTATATACATTATCTGTATCGGATAGGCCTAAAACAAGATTTATCTATAAACAGTTATCTCAACAATCTTATTCCAACCACACGTTTGATGTAATCTATTCCTCTTGCAGAGAATTTTATTCGAGTTTTATTACATATTTAATTCGCCGATTTTCAAATAAAATCCACTATATTATGACATTTTTTAATAATGGCGCTTTTTATGTATTTTTTATGGGATTTATACAACTTTGTAGATGAATCTTTTTGAAAAAAATAAAGTTAAAGTGTACGCATATGTGAATGTGTGTATATGAGATGTTGGATATAATGAATATAGAAATAATTGCATATTTACTTGACGAAAAAGAATGATGTATTTTAAAATTTAAATATCCTTCAAAATTGTACATATCTCTTTCAACATTTTTATTTTTATTCATATAAACTTTGTGTGCCTGTTATATCCTTTTTTTTTTTTATAAAAAATAATATTTGTTACTTGCATCGTAAATTAAAATATATTCTGAACGTAGACGGAATGTCATTTTTCTTATTTCAGCATATGTCTATTTACGAACAAAACTGAAAATTTTATATACGCATATACGTGAATCACGTACACGGATTTTTTTCTGGGGGAATGGGGAATGTTGCTCTTCTATATTTAGAGAGTGCAGTTTATTTACACAGTCGTATAACTGCATATTGGTGGATCTATATCGCGAGTCATCAGCGCGGTGTCGCGGGTTAGCAGAGATTTTTGACAATATTCGGAAATGTTGAAAATTGAAATGCCGCCGCGAAAAATCAGGTATGATGTTTCGCAACGAAACGAAAACACATTTGGTCATCGTTTTGACACATCTCAATGTTCCAGAAAAATAAAAATAAAAATTTCTTGTTAATGTAGTATATTTTATGTTAAAATGTTTCTAAGAAATATATGATAGAAATATATATCTATATACGGTAGATATATTAAATGCGAGAAGAATACGCTGGCAGATGTTCGTGGTGACAAATACCTAACTGTTCGACTAAAATGGGACGTGATAGATAGTATGGGATGTAATTACCTGTCAAAGTGATGATTTTATTCTATCTCTACATCTTCTTTCACATAAAGACGCCTGGCACTTAAAATTTTTTCGATTTACCCATCACATAATCCTTCACTTTTCTGTACGCAATTATTGTGCTTCGCCATATCACTATGTATATATACATATATAATGGGTATATAATTAATAAAAAATAAAAATGTCAAATAGAGAATTAAAAAGATGTGTATATAAAAATCCGGGTAATTGCTGGGTGTCAAGGATCGTTAAACGGTGCATAATGCATATAAACGCGAAAGTGGTTGCGGAGCTGCTGCATAGCGGCAGTGACTCCGGCGCTTTAATGGTGTCACCGTCGGTCGTGTCTTTAACGATCTCTCGGTGTTCGCCCCCGGTGCGATTAATAAACGCGCAGTGGATAGATACCGAAGGTCGTGCATATATATATATATATAAATATACATATATATATATATATATATATATATATATATATATATATATTATATTTATATATATATACTTGTATTATATATACATATTCATATACACATTGCCTCCGGGATACACGAACGCGTCGATAATGGATTATGGTCGCGCGCGGATATAATAGAATATCGGGCGCGGAATAGCTCACAGATAAATGTCGCGATAACGACAGGTAGGCCGCGGGTATTACACCGCTCCATCATCCCACCCTCGATTACGCGGATCGATCTATCGCGTGCGGCGTCGTTTGTTTGCCGACCCGGAGGCTTCCCTGGGACAAATGATTCCGTCGCATGGCAGCCATTTTACTTTCTCGCCGCTCTCTTCCTGTCTCTTTCTCTTTCTCTCTCTCTCTCTCTCTCTTTTTTTTCTCTCCTACATCAGCGGGTGCAACATCGGTAGAATTGGTTTTCCTTGTTCACTTTTGCGGCCGCAACGATTTTCACGCCGGTTGTGTTTCGCGCAAGAAGTTCGTCGGTTTCTCTAAGCGGAAACATTTGTCGGTCTCTTACGACGCCGCGTAGAGTATGTCGTAGGTGGGATTATTGCGGCGAGACCGGGGCGAAGCTGCCACACCATTGAATTCCTCATCTGGCAGCGGCTATTACTTTCCGCGATGAGAACTGTCAAGAGGGAATCGTTACACGGGGTAGATTAATCGCTGCCAGGAAACCGAGGAGCGAGGCGCAAACCGTGTAGCTCCGCGATATATATGTGTGAACGTATAGGTATGTGTGCGCGGCGCGTATATGTACACGTTACTACGTGGCTTCACCATCGTCGCTGTGAACGATGCACCCAACCGATTACACACATCGCATCGACTGCATAGTGGAATATGCAACCAGTGTCGATATATTCGCGTGTTCTTAATTCTCGCGGCGGATTGGGAGCAATTAACTGTCACGTTACGTAAATAAGTTATGCGCTAATATAGAGATTGTAATAACATTTATTATTAACAAAAGAAGCTATATATATTAAGATGTGTTTTTTTTCGCGCTAACCCAGCAATCGCACGTTGTCTATCTTACGATCTGAGCTCGCGTCGACGCGCTGCGGACTCTTTATTCTGAAACACCGTTCGAACGGAGTATCTTTTTTTTCAAAAGATGTTTTCCAAAACATTCTGAATACATGTCAGTACAGAGGTCGATACACCTATTTGGAGAAACGCACATCGCGCAACTCGCTAACACGCTTTTGTCGCATGAAAGGACATAGAATCTCGAGTGTTAAATATGTTGTATCGCAGAATAATGGTATATATTCAAGAAACATCGTTACCAGACTATCGTTCGAGAGCAACGTTACAGCAAATTTTACATAAATAATAAGTCAATTTTTCCCCACGGCAATTACGTTATCGAATAATCAACGACTATTCCCTGTTACAAAAAAATCACAATTGCTCGTCGCTGAGAGACTTTGCGAGTGCAAACATTGTTTTGATAAATTAAACAAAATCTTGCAACTTACATATATATAATTCTTTTTGAGAAGCTTAGAGAAAGAGAGAGAGAGAGAGAGATAGATAGAAAGAGAGCAATATTTCTTTGATAAAATCTTTTTAAAGAACAACACAGAAAAAATACAAAGCGAGTTGATGTATCATTTGATCTTATTTGGAAAACAAACTGAATTGTACCAACATTACATTACCAACATATCTCGAATAATTCATTATTTGGATACGATGTAGCTTCCCTCTTGATATTCGCCGATAGATTTATTATACTAACCTAGTTTCGTGTGTCGCGTGTACAGGCCGAGTTGTATACATCTCTCGGGATACTTGACACACAATCGTCCGATGTATCTCAACTCCTTTGTGGCGTTCCGATTTCACCATGTACGTACGCCGTCGATTACCAATTGATACCGTCGATATCGTGTGTATCACGCGGCGAATGTGCGCGCAAGCGACGGAATTATTTATCGGTTCTCCCGGTAAACGACTTACGACCGCAAAAATCGCGGAGCTCGGACCCGGAGGGCGCAAATCGGCATACAAGCAGACCGATTTTATCGAATGTAAGCTCTCCCATTGTACGCGCGCGCACAATCTTTTTTATTCGTGTGCCACCGAGCTGCTGCGGCGAGATAGTCGCAGCGCTTCGAACGTTGCAACGTGAGTTGTCGGCGCGGGGAAGTGGAGGGACGAGACGTATCGTTGTGGGATAATCCTCCTCTGCCGGTGCCGGAGTCTATGGGGTGTCCGCGCGCCTAATATGGCGGCTTTATTATTTAACGTGCGTCTAATGGGGAGTTCCTTGTCCCGCAAGCCTCGTTCGCGACGTATCGCGCGCATTGTACGAGCCAGTGTATAGTCGCAGTTATAGAGGTTTCACAGTTGGGCAAAGAGACCTCTTTATGTTCACTCGTGTTTCTTTTTTTTTTTTTTTTCGTCTTATTCGAGTCGACAGGTTCTCTTTTGCGATATAATGTATAAGCTTGTAGGTATATGTTGTACTTACACGAGTATATTATATGAGATGTACATTTGTCCGAGCGCGTATATGTTCTCTTATTGATTATTACTATATACTACAAACTTTTTGTCGCCTGAATGTAAAAGCCGTCGAAAATCACCTGTCCGGATAGAAAGTAAAAAGTCTCGACAACGTTTACACGTGAAGTCGCGCCTCAAGTCTGCTCTCTCTTTCTCGAGAGAGATGTATCTATATATATATATATATATCTAGATATGTAGGTACTACACTGCAGAACACTCCTATTATTTTCTCGACGGTTCTTCTACTTCTCTCGCGCAAGTGGTTTCTTATCGGTAGCGATCTGCCGGAGCGCAGAAGCAACGCTCGCTCGGACGGACCGATTTACGGAAAGTCGCCGCCGTAGATCCGGCAGTCGAGTAGTCAATTTTCGAAAAGCCGCGGATCTTCCCCGTGCGCACACAGGAGTGGCGCCAACGGGGAAGTTCCTCCTAAGGGTGTGTGTTTACAGAGGATTCCACTCGGTGTAGTCCCGAAGATGAAATTTCAAAAGGGAGGAGAAGAAGGAAGAGGGAAGAGATGTATGTCCGGGAGGAGAGAAGAGAAACGGGATGAAACAAAAACTTGCGGCCAGAAGGAGGCGGGGGAGACTCGTTGGATGACGGGACTCATCTGCGCGATGGCGCCATGGCCATTTGTTTGTTTTACTTTTCTGGGCCAGACCTCTGGCTTCTCTTCTCCCTATATAACCCGACCGATCCTCCTACGGACGTAACTGTAGGTTAATGAGGTCGTTAACAAGGGTCCCACTAATTCCGCTATCCTAGTCGGAGGCAGCAAGCGAGCGTCAGCATCTCCTTTCCTCACACTTGCGAGAGATAATATCGCGCCTCGTTGCGGCCGACACAGATTTCGGGGAGCACTTTATATAGACACGTCGTAAACGTGGAGAGTAGCTAAAATATTGTTTGCATTACACGCGCGTATAAACGATTACAATTATGATAATATTGATATTAATGCACAATTGAATTTGTATAAAGTAACAGTGTGATTTATTGCAATATTGACCGTCAACTTTTTGTTCCCTTAAAAAATTCGATTGCGCGTCGATCTACCATGAAAAATAAAAAAAACATCTTTCATCACGCGTGATGAAAGATTTTTTTTTTCTCGTCAGAACGTTAAACGAGCTGACAGAGAAAATATAGTTCGCGAAAAGCGAATTTATTAAAAAATTTCTCGGCCGCGCGCGCAACGACCTGTCCGTAGGTAGGTACGTTCATCTACTGCACGCACTTTTTTCCGCGGCGGCAACGGCGGCGGCGAGAAAAATCTCATCGTCCACTTTATATTCAAAATAGAAGAGATTCGTGCCGACAGGCTTTTCCAATGCTACGCATCTCTCTCTCTCTCTCTCTCTCTTTCTCTCTCTCTCTTTCAAGTATTCCTCGGGAAAGCCTGCTACACATCGATTAAACGTTTCGCATATTTTCCGTTGCTCTTTCTCTCTTTCTTTCACATCCGCAACTTCCGTTTTTCTTCGTTCTTCGCGGTCTTCGCTTCGATATTTCTCTCTTCACGCTCTTCGCTCGTATCTCATTTTGACGCGTACACTTTTCTCTCATTTTCTATCCGTTCTCTTCGTCATTTCTGTCTACCGTGCAACGCTTTCGAACTTCGTTGCCTTCGTTGTCGCTTTTACTCCCTCTTTCATCCGCTTGTCATTCCGCTCCCGTTTCGACACCGTCCGCCCACCAATCCACCCTTGTTCTCCATCGACATCTCATTATTATTTTTCGCACGGTTTTCCACGCGTGCCGTCGTTCGGCCGGCCGGCCGATAAAATTTCCCGCGATATTGTGTTTGGCATTATCGCAATCATAAACGCGCGCGAACACGCCGCCGGCCGGCCCTTTCGCACTCTTCTCCTCCCTTTCCCCCTCCCCTCCTACCTTACACGCATTTCCGGGGGATTTGCGTACGCGCTATTCCAAATTTATATCGCGCTTTTAACAGCCGACGCCTCCGCCGTAATTTCGCGTGCTCGCGCGCTCTCAAAGCTGGTCAACCAAAACGCCGAGCGGCAACGAGTGGCGCTTTGCCGGCCGCGACATTTGTAATGTTGCATTTCATCCAAAATACGCGCGGGAAGAATGCACCGTGATGCACCAATAATTCCACGAGTCGTTGGCGATTTTGTAAAGCCCATTGAAATTTGCAATCGACAGTCCGCTCGTGCATAAGATACGTAATCGCGGGACAAATACGCGTGAGATATATTGTATATATCGATAAGTTTAGGATGATCACGATATTTCATACATCATGTAATGGCAAAAAATTTCTTTTGAATTTAATAAATAAATAAAAAAATTCCAAACACATTTTTGTAAGTAGATTTCTTAAAAAAACTGTAAAGTACGTGCGTATATAAAATCGAATACAAGACAAATATTCATTTACATTTTGCGCTAAAGATAAATTTATTTTTCTCAATAAGAAACGAGAAAAATATAGAGATTAAATTTATATGAATTTAATATACTTCGTGGGAATAACTCGATCGTCGCGTTAATGAAGAATCCTCCCCGTCAAATGAAGTCTATTATCGCGCATGTATTTTAGTACGCTATTTACGGGGTGGTGCAAAAAAAAAGTCACACTCGCGACTAAATGCACTCGTGATCGTTCTATTCCTGCTGTCTTCGGGGGTGGCATTCGTCAATCTGTAGGATGTCAAGTCGCCGACATTGCAACGGCGCCACGACGAAGAAAACGATGAAGAAGCGCAGGAAGTGCCCGGGAACTCGATATCGGGCGAAATACGTTTCCTCGGGCTGTTTGTTATGTTACATCTTAGCTTGGCGAATGGGTGGGCCTTTTAAAACGCCTCGTTGTTACATCGAACACCGGGAAAAGTCTTTTTATTTCGCTTTTTTTATGCACGTGAAAAAAAAAGTTTAAGGACTGTGATATTAGCAAGTCACTTCTTTCCGAGTTTTTAGTTGCATTGAACTTTTTGAAAACTATCAATCATGTGCAAACAAGAAATAATTAACTTTCTTTCGAGTTGCCGACAGACGAATGAACTATTAAATGTAACAAGTATCACACATCGCGAAAACTATTCGTGACTTTTTGAAAAAGGAACACTTCTGACTACGTAGAATGTAATTACAAAGGCGCCAATACCAGGTAGAGAAGAGAAAGAATTTTGACAGAGAATAAACGTGACTTTTGCCGACAACCCAAGATTAGCAACGGAGTTTTTATACTTTCCGTTTGATGTTACGGAAAAGAAGAATAAGATATCGAAGTTACTTGGTTTCGCTCACAAAAAAGATCGAGTTATTTGATCATTTGTGTTCTGAAAAGAACTTTTTCATAATTCTCATGTAAATGTAGTTATTTTTTTTAGAAATACTTCTAGACTCATTGTCAGTAAGGTTTTCGATTTCTTTCAAGTTGATTTCATTATTGTTATGTCAATATATATATTTACAAGTCTTTCTCGCGTTACTGAGAAAATGCGACGAGAAAATAAAAAGCATTCATATAACCATTTTGCTTCGTATTACAATAATATCGATTTTGCACTCGGAATTCTCAGTTTTCAATTATTTTAATTGTAAAAAAAGTAATTTGAAACCTAACATCTTGCGACAAATGTGACATGATTTGTTTATTTATGACGGAGACAAATTCAAGAAATAAAATGAAAAAGAGAGAGAGAGAGAGAGAGATTGTAAACTGTTATGTTGTTCGCTTATATTCGGCACCACGCCGATAACTTGACGACATGTGCGGAACACACAAACATTCCGTCACACATTCGAACTTACGACAACTTGTCTGACGCATCGCGCGACCGGGTCTAGGAACAGCCAGTGAGTATATTTAAAAAGCGTATTTTCGCCCATTCACCATTGTGCTCCTGCGAATGGACACTCTCTTAGCTGGGACAGAAACGCGACGAGATCGAAAGATCGAGGTGTATTGATCGTAAGCGGCTTGGCTCGTGGGGCTTACCTTTTGTGTACGCGATCGGTTGTTGGCTGCGCGCGTAAGTTCACACCTTGACATAATCGGACGTGTTCGGACGTGCGGACACATTTGGCAACTATTACGGTCGTGACACTTACACCCCGCAGCACAGCCTCCCTTTCATCCAAAAGGCGACTACACAAAAATCTCGGCATCGCGCGACACGCTCGCGAGCAAACGTGAATGGGACAAGCAGAAAAGCACTTAGATCGTTGGAATATTTCTTAAATCATTACTTTTCTTTGGTGAATCTGATAAAATCTTATGTGTGGAAAATATTTTTCAATTCAGAATTTTACTCTCAAAAACATTCTGCAGTTCTGAGAAGATTGTAATTGGTACATCTTTATGCGAAATTCTAGATAAAATTCTACTTTGTGACAACAAGTTGTTACATTATTTATCGCTTTTGCATTTTGTCGAAGGCCGTTATTATTGAAAGCGTAATTGCAATATTATATGTATAATAACCGCTTCCCCTGATTTACTAGTTAAATCTTCAACCTGGCTGACGCACGAGGAACTTGGCGAGGAACTCCTGCGCGCGCGAAAAAGCCGCTTGCTTTTCTTTTGCGGTCTCGCGCGTAGTGCGTAGTGTGTGCGCGCGTATACTTACGCGCGCGCAACACACATTAACGCGCGCGCGTCCGTGCGCGCGGAACCCGTGTTGTATATACGAGGGTTCCATAATATAAGTTCATCGCGGGCGCGCTGATGCGTACGTAATCCCGTGGTGCTTACCGATAGCATCACCAGGGTTTTATTTTCATTATTCATTTGTTCGGTCTCTCCCCATAGACGGACCCGGAAAGCTTACACATATAACCCCATGTTTCTATGTCGGTTTAATCAGATAAAACCCTGCCGGCGAAAATCGGCGGGCACTCCGCGGCATGCGGCTGTTTTCGGCTGACGCGACGCTTCGCAAAACGCGCGTTCGCGAATGCACGCTCGTCGTCGGCTGCAATATGGTTTAACATGTAACGGAGACAGATGTCTGTTACTGAGAGAAAAAAAAATCCGAAACGAAAGAAACGCGTAACATCGTAAGAGAATTGTCGATAAGATTGTTGCTGACGGAGAGGGTTTAATTAGCTGGCGATAATGTCGCGAGATGCATCTCTTATGAATGAGATAATATTCTCGCGTTAAAAACAAAAAAAAAAACAAAAAAAAAAAACAATTCCGTGACGTTGTCAGAATTGTATCGCGTGTTTGCTGTATCGCAATATCTTGTTATTATTAAATGTGCGAAATAGAGCTCGTAGAACGTGTATAATTATTCGTTGATTACGTTAAATGAATCGGTGTGATATTTAAGCGCGACGAATTATGCGGCAACTTGAAAGCAACAACGTTGTGTGTATCATATGTGTTACACGTATTACACGTAACGCGTGCGAAAGTCACCTGGCTCGCTAGATGCGCTCGCTGTGCGCGTATATTTTTTCGCGCACACATCGCGAAACTTCATCAAATTCTTTAATTACCAAGTGAAGGATGATGTAGGAAGCGTGAGAGAGTCACCGCCGGAAGAGTGGAAGAGAGAAGAAGCGAGGAGAAATAAGAGGAACGTAATTAAGGGATTAGCTTAGTTAATGCAGACGCTGGCTTAACGAATCGTTATATAGAGGGCTGTTGCAAAAATATGTTTCGTCGAGCGCCAAGTCAGCTGCGCTTGATTAACAAAGCTCATGCATCAAAGAAACAAAAACTTCGCACATGTAAAACAAAGTAACAATGATAACGCAACGTGCCTAATTTGTTTTACAAATATACGGCGATTTGTTTTTTTATCCATATCGCGACAAATTTAAAAAAATATCTTAAAAATTTTATATTTTTAAGATATTTTTCTTATTAAATATTTGCATTATCATTTTTACAATAATACGGATGTATTACGTGTGCGTAAACATATCCCGTGTCAAAAGATAAATGGAAAATAAATTCCGCTTAAAGACGAGCTCGTTCTGTAAAACGTTCTTGTCCCTCCGAGACCGTGAGCACAGCGGGATATTGGTTGTCCCAAGGTGTCGATGTATATCGTCTCGTTTGGTTAAATAGTCGGAAGCAAGTATCTCCGGCCGTCATCGGGTACGAGAAATATCGCCCACGCTGTTTTTCCAACAAAACGCCAGCGGGGATGCTATCCGGGCGTCTTAAGACCGGAGCGGGAGGGATCTTCTCCACAGTCGGGAAACACGATATTCCCCGACATGGCCTGCCCACGTGTTTCGCGTTGACCGTTAAAATTCGCCTCCGCACACGCTTTCGCGATATCTCCTGTGCTGGTAGGCGGTGTATTATTTTTCCACCGGCTCTCGCCAAATTGGCTCGGCACGGAATCTCGAATTACTCGACACTCGACACCGCCGCGCGAGGAGGGTAGAACTTGTATCGTTTACCTCCTCCCTCTGTTCCTCTTACCGTTGAAACCCTCCCCCTTTTCTCGTTCTCCCCGTGTGCCCCGTTCTTTTTTCGAGGTATGACGAAAAAAATATTTCACACAATGTTTCAAATTCAATTCAGTCGCTTTATCCGCACCAGTTCCGACCGGGAAATGTCGCTGAGCACTCGTTGGTTCGAAATGACATTACGGAATGCAAAGAAGATACAAAGGGGTGTGCGGATAGTAAAATTTTGCGTAACATTTTGATACTTTGCTCTTGGAAAAATGGAAAAAAAAAAAATAAATAAATAAAAATACAATAAGAAAGATAAAGTTGAACGCAAGTTTAGAAATTCTCTCTTGAGCGCTTTTGTAAATTGTTTCTTTGAACAATGAAACGAATACGAAAGGAAACGACTAATTACAGGTGAATTAACCGAGGCAAAATGGCGCGTGAGACAAACGAGATCCACCACGCCCTAACGTGTCCATTTCTTTGTGCGGAAAAAAGGCGTGTCAGGCAGTACAAGCTTAAAAGAAGTATTGCACATTTATGTCAGGGTGTACCTCAACACGGAGAGTTATTGTAATCGCGAGCTTCCGTTCTGCGCGGCGCGCATCTTCCTCAGTGATTTTTTGCCCTTCTCTCTTTTGCATATTGCGATTCCCCGATAATATCTTCCCATCCTTGCCCATCGGGTCTCTCTCTCCCTCTTCCCTTAGCTCGGGCGTAACCCAATAGGCCTCCCATAGGAAGATCATACTTCGATACAAAAGCTGATCGCTACATCGCACGCGATCACGACGCACGTCACGTAAACTGACGATCTTCATAGCACCATTTGCTGGCTCATCGTATAACACGCCAATATTGCGCCCCTTCTTGAAACGGACCGCGTAATGTTCCTTAAAATTTCACCAACAACCGCGCACCAGTATCTATAATAATTGAATCGCAAGCGTGTGATCTCACGAGTTCATTCAAACTCTTTTTCGGCAATTTTTTTTTTTTCAACAATCCGTTAAGAAGTGCCTTAAAGGTTCTTTGATCATTCAATGTTTCTTTGTAGCAACTTAGAACGGAAAAAAAAAAAAAATTCGAGAAATACATTTTATATATTCTTTTCTAAAGCAAATAATATCAGAATGAAACTCGTGTTCGGGGGTTGACTTCGGTTCTAAAGCCCGCAGAAAACTCCTCTCGGCCGTAAATTGGAAGCTCGGAGCAGAGACTCGAACCCGTTGTGGCGTACGAACCTCGTACGATTTCAATTAGCCGCGTGCGTTCTCAAGATGCCACGCAACGATAATTCATGCGTTTCAAACTACGCGCGTCGTTATGCGGAAGACGATCTTGTCCGTCATTCAGGGCAAATGAGCCATTGCGTTCTTTGTATCCACTTTTCTTTTGTGCAGCGGCAACAGACGCGGCGCGTGGAACAAAGGTAAAGGGGTTTTCAAAACACGCCGCGACTCTTACCGAGAGAGAGAGAGAGAGAGAGAAAGAGAGAGAGAAAAAAAAGATAACACGAACGTTTTATTCGACCGCAGGAAATTTTTCGCGTTATTATTGGACGCACTGGGAACAACGTCGCGCCGTTCGCGACTCAACTACGACTTCTTGATCATTCGAGTTTTACAAGGCGTGACGAAGAGTAAATTTGTTCGTGATTCGCTTTAATGTGTCCAAATACGCAATTAATCAACGGTATATATCTCTGATTAATTAATTACTATATTGTTTATATATAGAAAACTTAATATCGCTCAATGGTGATTTTTTAGACACACGCTTGTATCAGTTTGTTTTTATTTATTTATTTTAAATCGACATATAAATGTGTGAAAAAAGTAAAGCGACTTTTTTTTTATGGGAATGAATAATTTTCTATATCTAGTTACCGACTACGCGTTACATTATGTTACTTCAAGTAACTTTTACATTAAGAGTTTCTTGAATAGATTCGATGAAATTTGTCTATTATGAGCGTAATAACTTTTTGTATACTAGTGAGAGTTTGTTCTCTTTCTGATTTGGCTTTATTCCTCGTTGCGATCATGCGTCTCAGATACCGTCAATATTCGAACCAGATCGGTGTTCGACTCCACGACGTTTTTGTAACTGACACTGTCCTGGTTCCTTCCCTTGAAACTCCAACTGCTCGTCGGATGTCTGAACAGGAATAAAATTGTAGCGATGATCAGAGAAAGAAGCAGTATCGATAAACACACCCACAGGATCGAATAAAGAACCGATGAGTCGTACTCGCACTGCAGCTCGTAATTTGGTACTTCAGTAAGGAGCTTGCCGTGGTGTCGATCCGGTGTGTAACATCTGTACGATACACAAACACATAGATATATTTTACGACATAAAATAAAATCAGATTTGCGATAACACAGTCATGTGATACTTATATTGTTTGCGCCACAATAAATAAAAAATTAATTAATTAAATTTCCTGTTGTGAACAAACTAAAAAGTTCGATATAACGAAGAGAATTTTATTTCACGGAATTCTCGAGACATCTACAGGCAAAGAGACCAAATTCGACGAATAATACGAGATGTGAAATATCGTTGCAATATTCTATTTTACAATATATTTTCGAGATAGACATTTGTGGCAATTGAAAAAATATTAATATCAATCAAGCGAAGAGGCAGTGGAGAAAATTATAGCAACAAAATAATCTTCAATCTATTGTATCTTCAATCGATATTTCTGCCAACTGAGAATAACATCGTGTTTATCTCTCACCTGATATTTTTACTAAAATTCTTGGTCAAGTTCACCGAACTATCGATCCAGTTTAATTTGCAATCGCATTTCCAAGGATTGTTCTCGAGCTCGATTACGGACACCCGATTCAGCAGTTCCTGCAATTTCTGATCCAACGTCTCAATGTTGCAATTCTTTATCGAAAGGCGCTGCAATCGTGGCAGCACGTGGCCAATCTGCAGCCCGGGGCTTAGTTGAATCAACCGTCTGCAACCGATCATCGATAACGTTTCCAGATTGGTCAAGTTTTCAAGATCGCTCAGATCAAACGACGTTAAATTCGACATATCGTTCAGCCACAGTTCTTGTAGCTGCGGTAGATACAAATTCTTGAGACTCGTCACTTGCGTGCCGGATAAATCCAATTCTCGTAGATTTACTGGCAGTAGAGGTATCGCGTTGATCGGATTCCATGATAAATCCAGAAATGATAAGTTGGTCAGAGTTTTGAACAATTTGGGCGAGAAATACGGCGCAGATATGTTCCTCAAATCGAGATGCTTCAGTGCTTGCAGATTCAAAAATGCGCCTTCGTGTATACCGTCTCCTATAGGATTACTGGCCAAAGAAAGATATTCCAGAATCTGAAAAGAAGGAAGTTAATTGCGATTTGTTTTTATAAAAACGGACAAGAAACATCAAGAAGATTAAAAATAATTTTTACTTTTTAAAATACGCTAGAAAATTTATATTAAAAATTTAACAGTAAAAATTAATATTTTGGTTTTTTAATTACCGTTAAGTGATACAACATGGTTTCATTGACGAT
The DNA here is from genome assembly GCF_002006095.1 of Pseudomyrmex gracilis. Classification (NCBI taxonomy): domain Eukaryota; kingdom Metazoa; phylum Arthropoda; class Insecta; order Hymenoptera; family Formicidae; genus Pseudomyrmex; species Pseudomyrmex gracilis. The sequence continues at coordinate 319,657 of NW_018020763.1, forward strand.
GGAAAGTTTATTGTAGGAGAGATCTAATATCTTCAGCTTTAGTACTCGGTCGTTGAGCGCATTGTCATCGATATATTCTAGTTTATTGTAGCTCACGTTCAACATTTGCAGATTATATTCCTCCTTACAGAGGAAGAAGAATCGTTGCAAATGATTCTGGGACAAATCCAGCGTTCTCAATGTTTCCAAATTGGTGGAACAGTCTAAAAAACTATCGAACTCGTTTCCCCTCAAATTGAGATCCGTCACGTCCTGAAGCTTAATCTGTGACTGCAGTTTCACGAAAAAATCTTCCTTCTTTAATTTGCGAAACGACAGGTCGACCTGCAACGCGAATCTCTCGTAAAATAATTTTTATTCATAAAACATTCGAACATATCTGCGATCGAACGAGACAATACTGAAGCTAATAATTTTTAAATCAATAATGTATTGTGTTAAAAATAAACAAAACTTTTCTTTCGAAGATACATATAAAATTTAGAATGTGTTAGATATATTTCTATGCACATATTTAAAAAATCACGTGTAACAAGTGTTTTCTCTGTCTCTTTCTTTCACACACACGCGCGCGCGCGCACACACACACACACACACACACACACAAGAAAACATGAAATTAAAAGAAAGTGATAAACACGACAGGAAGTTGATATTTCCGATACAAAAGCTATATTTGATATAACATTGTGTGTCTCGGAAAATCGTAAACGATCGTCGACAGCAACGGGTCTGATCTGTGATAACAAACTTATATCGAGGAAGAAAAAACCCACCATCACCGTTTTCGGCGAAACGAGCGAAACGAAGACGGCAAAAAACGTCAGCGATTTCAGCCACATTGTGATCCCAGATGATAATTATCCGTTTAATTGATGTTCGGAGCGATCCGATAGAATTCGATTGACAGACCGCACCACCGAGGGACCACGCTTGGACCTCGCGTGGACTACGTTTTCTACACCGCAATCCGATGGAATGGCAATGAATTCATCCGCGACACTCTTTCGTCGAAGATGCAATCCCGAATTAAGAGGGGAGTACAAGAATCATCTGCATTATTATTACGATGTACTCAGCACTTCGATTAGCAAACGTTTTACTTATCCGTGATTAATGCTTTTCGAGAAAAGGACAAATTTTCACTTTATCCCAATAATCCAATAAATCCTCGTGAATCTAATCAATAAACATAAAATTACTTAGTTAAAATTATAAATGATAACATAACAGGAAGTAAAAAGAGATGTGTTAAATGTTGCAAATATTTGTACACAATATTTGTAAGAAATAATTTTATTATAATTAAGAAATTAATTTATAATAAGCAAGAGATTGTGTTTTTCCAGCTACTATATATTTCTCGGTGAATTGATAAAAAACTCGAACGATATACTGAACTCGTGTATTAGTCTTTTACGATTACAAGCAAATATTTTTTTGCAAAAACTCGGCCGGCGCCGCGACTCTCGCGTTTAATTTAATCCGTCCCCGGTCAGAAGTTCAGAATCACCGAGGCTAACGCACCGCTTTCCGATAAAGTGGCGATTAGGAGCCGATATACGGCGCACGTACACATACCCACTGATTCGCTCCCGGCTCGTCCCAGTGCTCTTCACTTCGTCAACGATTAATCGTACATAATTCTTCAATTAATCACAGTTTCGACCGATATCGCTTCATTTAAGCGAGTTTACGAAATGTACGATGCGTTGGGACGCGATAAATATTAATGTTACATCTCTTCGTGACGAGACTCTCGCTAGAAATGTTAGCATATCTGCTCCGCCGTACAAAATAAAAAACACAACAGCTATGAGCGATAAACCTCGCTTCTCCGTGTCACGCGTCTAACGGCGATAATGTTTACGCACTTGTCACAAGTTACGATAATTGTTACGAACCGTCGAGAGATATTTGTAAATGCAGAGATTACGATTTCTAAAGATTACCATTTTTTTTATTTCAAGAATATTAGAAATATAGATTATATTTTAAATTATTTAATAACATACTTTATTATATTAAAATTATTTAATCAATCGATATATTTTTTTCGGAATTTTTTATAAAAATATCTAGTTTTAATATTCGAGCGAGAGACAATGTGATATGAACATTTGAACATTATATACACTTTATTTTTACATCGAAAAATAATGTTTCTCACATGGCACATTGCACATATCGGGTCAGCTTAGCAAAAAATTAATCGTGCGAAAATAATAACAACAAAGTCATTAAATTCAGACATTTATTCACGGAATCGTATCTATTGTTTCGCGCTCGTCGCGGATAACAGCGGCTGGTCTTGCACGATTTATTATAACAAACGGTGCGATATTTCCAAATGCATATACAACGATAACAGAAACAAGAAGGAAAATATCGTTTATTTTTTCGGAGTTTGTGGGGTGCTGGTGGCCTTGAAAACCAGCGGATTCGACACGCGAAATATGCTGGGCAACATTGTGGCCAATGTTCCGAACACTTCCTCCGACATTCCCTGTAAACGATAACGCTGTATATTGACGACATATGTTTTCTTTTTTGTGTAACTATCGTCGGATTGTTCTTATCTTACTTTCGGCACGAGAAACTGCAGATTCTTCAACTCGGCTCCACCCCAGGACGCCATTTCGATCATAAATCCTTTCACGCACTTAAAAACTAACTCGGCTCGTTTCGTGCACCAGGCAACCGTCATATCCTACAATGATAGAACACATAAACACCTGTATTATGTTTTAATTTATTCAGAAATTATCCGCCCCCTCTTCGAATTATCCAAGCGATAAATGTTTTACCTCTGACATTTCGTGGACGAGTAGAACGGGTATTGTCAATGTCGTCACATCGTTGCAACACGCCGTCTTCAAAATATTTCTCAACCCCAGTATGGCGGGATGTCTCGAGTTGATATCGCCTGAATTGTAAATTGATTAACGTATCAAAAAGCATAAATAATATTATGTTTATTAGTTCATATCGCATTCGTGAGACGTGTTTGAAAATGTTTTACCGGATCTCAGAGAATCATTTACGACCATGTGGAAAACCACATGGACCTGCGCCAGATTGGAATGCCTCGTGATAAAAACGTCGCCAGTTTGCAAGCTCTTGCTCGTCGTGGATTTCTTCGCCTGCGAACAACGCAAATAAATTTTTTATGTACACAATATTAATCACAACGTTACAGTAAATTTTGATAAACATCGTTGTCGCGTACATGAGGATCGCTTCCTTCCCTGTAATGCGCCTGTCTCCAGGCAACGGCGTCCTTCACGTCCTCACGAATTTTTTCCAATTGTTCGTCGATCGACGGAAAATGAAATTCTGTCGTCAACTGACATATCGAGCACAATTCTGCAACGATATATTGCTTAAGTTTACAATAATAACGTGCAAACGGTCGATGACAATCAGTATACGACAAAAAAAGCACCTTTCGTTATTCCGGAATAACTGCCTAAATGATTATCGCTTAGGAGAACTAATCCGCACAAGTCGTTCGAATACAATCCTAAAGCTGTTTGCAATCTTTGCGGCGTCGGATCCATGCTAAAATTCAATGCGCATTTTTATTATAATCGATTTTTATATAAAAGAAAAAAAAGATATTGTATATTAAAATTATCAAGATGCACATAAGTCAGATATCTGTTATTTTTTTATTTTTTTTTTTTTATCGAGATCATACCCGGATTCGCTGTTTTTCGTGCGACAAAAATCGAGCACGTCGCCAGTTAATATGCGTATGTTGTGCATTTGTTTCATTTGAGAGCCTAAATGTATAGTGAAGCTTTCTTCTAACAGAGGATCGGTCGTTTGTTTTTCTTCGCTGTGAACGAATTTATCTAAAGCGGGACGCAATGGTGGCAGCGGTATCATGGGCGAGCCCCTAAGAAACGTGAAATGTATTTTTTTTATAAAAGTATACAATCACTCAAGCATTTTAGAAGAGAAATCCAAGATGCGGAAAAGATAAAAACCCTACATCGGTGTGGACACCATACTAGTCTGTTGCTCCTCGAGCAACCTCATAATCCAGTTTCGATACTGCCGCCGTTGATCCAGTCGCAAAGCATCGATTCTGGATCCCCAATAGCCCTGCAATAAACTTTGCTCCTCGAAATGACGGCCCGCCATGTCGTTTATGGACTTTTCGGTGGAACCCGCTTCGAGTGCCTCGACGGCAACGCGCATTTCATCAGTTTGTCTGGAATTTTTACACGATCCTTTGTTCTTTGCATCAAAATATATTTCTTTTAATATCCAGATAAATTTCAAAGTCACATCGCAATAGATAGATATTTTCTAGTTTTATGTTTAANAAAAAAAAAAAAAGACTAGAACACAAAACGATAAACAAAAAAAAATAAAAAAATATTTAAAAACTCCGAAACGTATTACTAACTTTTGCGTGAGATTTTCGTAGTCGGTATCTCTCAATTGAATTACTTCAGTGACATCCCGTCCGAATTTGTGTTCCGCTTGCAAAATCGGTTCCAACGACGGAGAATGCACCAGTCTGTGATACGCTGTGGCAAACAACTCCTCATCCGTAGTTCCGATGGGATCGGAATATTCTACCGTTTTTTGTTTGTATATTCTCTCCCAGGTTTTAATTATGTCCTCTAAGTCTAGAGCGCCCGTTTTCACGGTCTCGATGAGTTTCTCCGCTTTTTCGTCGTGAAACTGCAGCGTAAGCTCTTTGATAGTATGCTGCAGCGTCTTTAACAAGTCCGACTCTACGTAACACGGTAGCTTGAACGACGACATTATACGATGCGTCAATTCTTTTACGGAACCGTGATAGGGTATTTTTATTGGAATTTCCAACGTGTATTCCTGATTTGTGGTGCATGTGGGAAACTTGTAGACACAAATCTTCTCAACGTATTCCTCTTCTGCTTTACTCATTGTCTTCAATAACATTTTACTTATTTTTATTCTTCATATAGAAATTTTGTAGCAAATTTATTATGCAAAAGGACAGATATGTTCTTAAAGTACAAAATGATATGTTCCTAAGCAACAACAGTTATAAAGCAATTATATGGAACGATTAATTACAGATTAGAGCAATAAATACCACATAATTAACTCTTATCAGCATGTACGCCGACATTATGATGTGTACTTAAAAAGCGAGTTGATACATTTATCCTATCAAGGTCGGCTTTCACAATTTTGCGGGTTAAAAGGGCAAAGATAATACTTAGCAGCAATATTCGATGTTTATTGTCTATATTTATTTTGATAGCGACGGTTAATTATGAGTTGTAATTAGCTAAAAATTTGATGACACGTGTAACACAAGTTTGCGAAGACTCGTAACAAAAAGTTAATTACATACAAAATTTATAACATAATATGTAACACGTAAGTTTCTTGCGTGTTACGAGTTTTTTTAATTATAACTTATGCAAAAAACTGTATGCATTGAATACTTTTGCAATTTACATATGAAAGTAATTTTTTTATACGATTTAGTTTTTATTTCAAATTTCGATTTATATGTATTTCGTCAAATAACATTCCGAAATTTAAACAGCAGATACACAAAATGTTTTTTAATTTAATTAACATTTCAATTTAATTAATATTTTCTGAAAAAATTTATATTTGACAATATCGGAAAATATTTTTTATGTATTACATCTGAAAATATTTCATGTATTTTATCGTTTCTCACTTTACCGATTCACGGGGGCGCTAATGTAAGCTACAAAAATGTGACAAATGTCAAAGTATACACGATGCACAGTAAACAACATTTTGTACTTAGAAATTATATACATAAAATAATATAGTACTTACATTCATTGTTTAATTATTGCTACGTGCGTCAATATGTTTTGTTTCAATCACAGTTGGTTTTGTCAAATCTGCAAGCAGATAACATGTAACCTCTAAGTTTTTTGTTGCACATGAAAGTTCTTCGTGCTGTCATCGAACAAATGATGCAACTTTGTAAATTTTATAGAGCATCAAAATATAAATAGATTTTGCGACTCTCTTATCCGTCACTTTAAGAATATGTTATCTATATGTGACAATCGACAACTCTTTAACGCCCTCATGACAATTACCAGAAAGAAAACTAAGAGCGGCCAGAGCCATATGAAAAACCAGTAGCTTTTACGTCCTGTAAGCCAGCGCTATGTTCACAGGCGATGCACATTGGTAACTACATAGTCATGTTCACGAGCGACTTGTCGGTGCGTACGCTATGTCCAAACGTGGAGGGATACGCACCGACAAATCGCTCGTGAACATGGCTACATAGTTGCCAATGTGCACTACTCGTGGACATAATGCTGGCTTACAAGACGTAAAAGCTACTACAGTTTTTCATATGGCCTTTGCCGCTCTCAGTTTTCTCACTGCAGAAAAAGTTTTTCTCTCCTCCCTGTCACGTAACGTTATTTGGTCACGTTTTTAAAGACACGTGACCAAAGTAAAGACTTCAGTCACGTGTTGTTTTTACTCTTCTCCCTGAATGAATTACCTGACACAATTTAAAAACCACACGGTTGTGGACATAGTACGGAATAGAACCATGTTCGTTTGAACATGATGTATGTACCGACAAGTTGTTTGTGGACATGGCTACGTAGTTGCCAATCTGCACTACCTATGAACAAAGGAGTGCACCATATCGTTCCGCTCCAGGGGAAGTATTTCTCGAAAATTTCTCCTCCAGCTGTCCCTACTACCACGCGCCGTTTTCCTCCAATCTCGGGCCGCTGGCGGAGATCGAAAGAGTACGGCGCGCGGTAGTAGAAGCAGCCAGAAGAGAAATTTCAGAGAAAAAGTTCCCTTGGAGCAGAATAATACGGTGCACTTCTCGTAATATTGCGCTGGCTTACAGAGCAAAAAAGCGATTACACATTCTCTTAGACGTTGTCTACAATAAGAATTTAAGGTAAGACTTAGAGGTGGTTTATAATTGCCCTAACCGCTAACTTAGGCTAGAGTCCCTAGAACATAGAGTCTGGCAACTTGTTTCTCAAAATGGCGTCTTTGTATGGTGGGGATGACTCGTGGGCGCGACAAAATTTAAATTTTCTAGCAATATCAAAGTACGTTTACACACCACATACGTCTTCTTACAACAATGATGATAAAAACATTATCGGTGATTTAAAAAAAAAACAAAAAAAAAGAAATAGAAAACAATGTAGTTGTCTCCAAACCAAACAATAATATTCAATTAGATAATATTGAACTAAATTTTTTATATAACAGGCTATATTTAAACGAGTATAATTAGGGAAAAGAGTAAAAAAGAGAATATTATATATATTATATATAATATTCTCTAACTATGTATGTGTAATACACACACACTCACATATATATATATATATATATATATATATATACTGTAATCACGTGACCAAAATCAGTGACCCCGCCGCGGTCGCGCAGCCGAGGTCACTGACCCGACCAAAGTCGCGTGGCCGAGGTCAGTGATCCCGTCGCGGTCGCGCGACCGAGGTCAGTGACCCCGCCGCGGTCGTGATCTTACTGTAGTATGTATATAATACATATAATACAATATTAAGTGTAATATTATAAATATATACTAAATTATACGTATAATATATATATTATTTAATGTTATATATAATATAAATTACAGTCGCGTTAATTTAGTCACGTATTATTTTTCTACTTTTTTCTGTCACGTGACTTTACTTTAGTCACGTTTTTATTTTTCTTGACGTATACGACAAACTGTCAAAATCGCTTTTTTGTCATTATTTACTCTCTCGATCTTACCGATTCGACTTGTGTGACTCGTTTTTTTATATACGAGGATTAATCAATTCATATCTTGTGTGCACTATAAAATAAATAGCACAAGAGTAAACGCGACGTTTAAAAATACGCAAANTTCACCTTCATTTAAAATAAAATATACCTTATTTTTGTTGTGAGAATGTGTGTATGCATACGCCCTTGTGTATTTATTTAATCTATACGATCTCAGTGCTGTAATTGGTTCCTCCATTTTGAGGGTCTTGCGAGTTGAACCAATAACAGATACGATGAGTGGCCAGACTCTATGTTCTAGGGACTCTAACTTAGGCCACAGCCGTAAAAGTTGGAAAATAAAAAACGTACTATCGTTTATAATTGAATTATGAACAAAAATACGTATTTTCTATTTTCCAACTTTTACTGCTGTAGCCTAAGTAAGCGATTAAAGCAATTATAAACCAATCCTACGTCTAACGTCTTAAATTCTCATTGTAAACGACGTCTTATAGGCCTGGCCGCTCTCAGTCTTCACTCTGACCAAAGAGACCAACTGAAAATATACTAATTCAGCATACTAGTTGGGAGATGCTCTAGTTACAAATATAAAGAAAGAAAAGAGTTCCTTCAACCAGAGAGAAGACTGACAATGAGAACGGCCAAATCCATGAGAGTTTCTGCGATAGCTTAACTGTCTCGTAAACTAGCGCATCTTCACGAGTGATGCACATTGGAACTACGCAGCCATGTCCACGAGCGACTGTTGGTACGTGAGATATGTACAAACGTAGACATCAGTGTGCGGTTCAATTCTGTGCAATGTGCACGAATCCAAGTGTCGAAAATCAATTACACAAATGCACAAATTATTATTGAAAAACACCAGTTAGGTTTACATCTTGATCTATTAAGTCAACATCCTTCCAAGTTTCTGTAGAAGGTAAACATCGCGCGTAATATTCACGCAAGACAGCGTACGTTTTTTGTTATTTTATTTTTTAAATAAAAGCATATATCTCGGAAAATTAATTGCTGCTGTTATTAATATCAATTATAACAAATTACTAAGTTCGCGCTTCTTCAGGTGTGTGAGTACTCGCGAGCGTAGATTTGATTTCTTTTGAAATTAAAAATGACCGGTCACGTGATGAGAAGATGAGGAAGGAGAACAAAAAAGGATAAGGACAAACATTGCAACTTTCCACACAACATACATCTGATATTCAAGCAAAAATGTAATAGTCAGGAAAAGAATATTATTTTAGTGAGCAGCATCAGAATTCACGGAGTGTAATATCACGTCCTTTTTACATCATCATTTGCTGCTCTTTGTTTAATACATTTTATTTTATTTTTTTTAAATCACTACATATATTTGTATAGATATACAACACACAAAAAAACATGTATATTACATAAAAGTGTTTTACCGGTACACAAATATATATGTCAGAAAAGTTGCAATTTCAAGAAGTATATCTTTTACTGCTTTATTACAATTCTTTGTCAGTGTTTTCATTTTTCAAGTTTCATTTTACATATTTTTATACATTATAATAAAATACAATAGTTTACATATATTACGTATAATATTATACAACATACACACACACACAATACATATAACATACAATATTATACAATATAATACATAGTATATATAATCCTACCTACCTATCTTAAACATCTGACATATCTTAAACGTTACTAGCCTTATTAATTAGGATTAAGGTTGCATGACAGCCTTGATCCTAATTGTACATTTTTATTTCTTATACCTACCTACCTCTGATATCTAACATATTTCCTACCTATCCAACCTAATTTATTTTCTACAAAGAGCATGTAGATACGCATCCCTACACATATATCTATCTACCTACCTACTTATTTACTTTGAAAAGCTTTAAAACCTATCAAATATTTTACGCGAGGGGCAATTGTTTTAAAATTAAAAAGTATAATTTTAAATATATTTTAGTTTCACGTCCGAGTTTTGTTTTAGATTTTATGATTTGAAGAAGAATATATATTCACCCGATAATAAAGCCCACCATGTATAATTAGAAGAGATAGAAATATTAATATTCTATAATAAATAGAAAAAATATATATATTTTAATATCAAAATATATATTTTAATATATATTTCATATATATATATTTTTGCAAAGATAAAATAGAAAAGAATAAAAATGTGGAGAATAGATATAAAGAACGCGTAAGTCTCTAAAAAAAAGATTCTATATCGGTTCTTTAAGAGAAATTGATATAGAAATATAAAAGTGGATGTATAGAAAAAAGATATAAAGAATATAAGTCTTCAAAACAAGATTCTATATCAGTACTTTAAGAGAAATTGATATAGAAACATAAAAGAACATAAGTCTCCAAAAAA